>NW_010223926.1:2876-14938 GCF_000690775.1 Eurypyga helias
GCAGGATCCTCCTTGGATAAACCTCTAAATAAAAATAACGACATCCAAAGCCTTAAGTCATAGCACAACCAACATGGTGTGTTGGATTTACTTATTCTAAAATAGAAGATCAAGTTTATTTTTAATAAAAGTTAGGGGTAAGTTTGGGGTAAAGGAAATGTAAGGGGTGGATGGGAAAAGTGTTCCTGTAGGTACCCATCCAGTGTCATCAATTCTGATGTTAGAACCATTATTCTACAGATCTTTAACTCTTAGAATAATGGATAAAACAAGGTCTGCTAAATGAATGGATACATAAATATATATTCAATAACCTCCTAGCCCTTCTCTTACAAAAAATGGAGTGCATTTCCAAGGTAGACTTCATTTATTGTGACAGAAGATGCAATGAAACCCTGTGTTGCAGTGGCTGAAATTTCATAGCCTTAATGGCAGGGAACTTCCAAAAAGCAGGAGATTCAAGTCAACATAGAGGTTAACACTACTCAAAAACCCCAACCAACTAAACAAACAAAAAACCCCTGACAGTTTAGTGATTTCAAATTAAATTATTGTGAAAATTTTTGTTCTCTATAGGATTTGTTTACTTTGACCTTTCAGGTAATTTCAAGATTAAAAGAGCTGTCAAAATGTAAGTATTTATGAAGAGAAGAAATTCTAGTTTCTGCTCAACTCTAGTAAACTCTGTTCAGTGGAAACAAACCACTACAGATATCCCAATATTTTCTACTACTGTTGATTAGAATATTTCTCTAATAGAATTACGTTAAAACTGGTCTCTGAATCTATTTAAAAAAGTGAGAATTTGAAAATTAAGAAAGATCCTGATCATCAGGAGAGATTCTCTTGACTATGTCAGTTACTAGTTTAAATCCTGAAACAATGGAACTAATATTCTTTCCTTTCCTTTTCTCCACTGAGCCTTGGACAAGTGCATTTCTTTAGAAAAGCTTGTCTCATGTTTAATACATTTTTAGCTTAATGATAGTTTGGACCAGTGAGTTCCACCAGCCTATTAAAAGTTTAACTGAAATAGTTTTTCTTCTGATCATTTTTATTTATTATCTTTAAAAAACCCTTTTCCTATTTTCAGAGTCAGATGGAAGAGTATACATAAATACCTAATATATGTTTATGAAATGTATTGCTCTGTATATGACCCCTATGTTATTTTTGTTCCTTTCAAACTAAACAGTCACCATTGTTTTAATGCCTCCTAACTAGCCAGCATGTTGAGTCTAGACAACAAAAACATACAGGTTCCAAGGCAACTTTAAATATAATGTTTATTTAAACATCTTCTGAAATCTGTTTGTCTACTGACCTAACTAATGACTTAAATGCAATAAGAAGGCATTTTAACACCATTAGTATCTGGATTTCAGCCAAAGAAAAGCTTCTTATTTCATATCCCTTTAGACTGCATTGATGAAACAGCCTAAAAGTAGGTTGAGCATCACTTAATTCATTTTTAAATGGTAACACAACTCACAGACTGTATCACAGGGAGCCAAAAAATAAGGTTCTGAAGGTTAAAGGACCTGTCCCAGGTTGGAGTTTTTCTAAGATATATAACAATATTGTTGTTTAGTTTTGGACAATCATAAAAGAATTTAATCCAATATGGTATGTTGACCTCAAACAGAATATGCTTCTGAAAACTTTCTGACGAGACTTTTTTATCCTGTTTCAATCCAAGATTAGTATTTTTTTCCTCTCTAGTGTTAATGCCTTTAGCACAATGAAATTAAGCAGTCCAGATTTCTAATGCAAACTGCTCAGGGACAAGATGCTAAGTGATTCTAAGTGTTTTGTTGAGAGCCACTGTTTAAGTAAACATTACAAATTATGGGTATGTAGTATATAATGTAGATTGAAGCCCTTGAGCAATGTATTATTCATAAAATACATCACTTTATCAGTTTGATCATGTTTCTTTTCTTTAAAGAAGAAGATGACAAGGATTTTAGTCCTGTTACTAAGGCAGCATGTTAAATGACAGGGAAGACACATCCTTGAACGATCCATTTTCCTTTTCAGACCAGGTCTTTGATTATCTGAAGAAAATACGTGGTTTTCTTAAGATGTCTTTACATATACGGATCTAGCACACTTGACTATTAGAAAATACATTACACACTAATTTCAGAGCATAATTCATGGCTTCCATATTTTATTTGTCTATACTTTATTAACATTTTCTCTATTTTTTAAAAATTTATTTATTTGCATTAAATTAAAGGTATTTTTTAATTTAAAAAAATCCATTCCAGTATGCATAGAGGAAACTATACTACAATATATCAAATAAAGTTTAAGAAATAAGCTTTGGATCTATTTACATAGGATACGGTTGTATAAGGTTCTACCATCACTCATAGCTTCTAACTGCAGTTTACTTTCTGCTGTAACTCATACACCCAACATCATGCATAAAAACAGGTATCTGAGTGTTACAACCCCAGTCTGGTACTTTTAAAAGATGTGAATCTTGGAAAGAAGACGATGTTTATGCCAACAGAGGAATTTCATGATATGCAAGGATGGAACTACTGACCTGTGCTTATGTGTGCATATATTATATTCCTTGATGACAGGTGAATGTTAGCATGGATACATTCCATAACTGTTGGGCTTAGAGAAGAAAGCATGGACAAGAAGGAACAACCTGTTTTGACAAACTTCTAGATGCTGTATATGAGCAGTGTTTTATTTTCATACCTCAGGAGTGTTTATGATTGCAACCTGTACGCTGCTTAATATTCTTACTGAAGAAAATATTTTGGAAGAAGAAGGAAAAATTAGGGAAGAGATCTTAGAAAACAATTTTTTGTTTTAAATAATTGTTAATAACAATATGATAATGTATAAGATCTTTTTTTGTAGTCTACTGCTGCAATAAATTCTTGAGGGGAGAATAATGAAACAGTATTCATGATATTTCTGTTCACATATTTGTGTTTTCTCTATCTGAGCTTCACCAATTTTAGTTTTTATGTTCCCCATTTTAGTAAAGTTTCATTTAATATTAGAATAATCTTTCACATTCTTTATGAAACTGGTTATTTATTCTTCAATTCTATGATCTTTCCCCCACCCTGAATAGAGGAGTTGAAACTTTGAATGTAAAATATTTGCCTGATAATTTGTTCTAGTTTTTGGCACAATCTGCTATTAGTGACTGGTTGTTCCTTGCAATTTCAGTGATGTTATAAGTAGACAATGGTGCCGTCTTTGCTTCCCAACATCATCTGAGAGAGTTATATAACATTTACATAATCTAATGCTAAATATATTAACTGTATATGACTCAAAGATAGTGTTTGTGTGAATATCATAAAAGCATAGAGTAGTTTGGGTTGGAGGGATCCTAAAGATCACCTAGTTCCAATCCCCCTGCCATGGGCAAGGGCACCCTCCACTAGACCAGGTCACTCAAAGCCTCATCCAGCCTGGCCTTGAACACTTCCAGGGATGGGGCATCCACAGCTTCACTGGGTAACCTGTTCCAGTGTCTCACCACTCTCTGTACAAGAAATTTCTTCACTTCTTATACCTAGTCTGAATCTACCCTCTTTCCATTTAAAGGCATTACTTCTTACCCTGTCACTACCAGCCCTTGTCCCTTTCTACTTTTTGCTGGGCCCTTCCGCTGCTGGAAGGTGCTATAAGATCTCCACAGAGCCTTCTCCTCTTCAGGCTGAACAACTCCAAGTCTCTCTCAGCCTGTTCTCATAACAGAGGTGTTACAGCTCTCATCATCATCATGGTCACCCTCTGAGCTTGCTCCAACAGGTCCATGTCCTTCTTATGTTGAGGGCCCTAGAGCTGGATGTCGAATTCCAGGTTGGGTGCCACAAGAGCAGAGCAGAGGGGGAGAATCTTCTCCCTAGACCTGCTGGCCATGCTTCTCTGGATACAGCTCAGGATACGGCTGGCTTTCTGGTCTACCAGTGCACACTGCCAGCTCATGTCCAGCTTTTCATCCACCAGTACCTCCAAGTCCTCCTCAGGGCTGCTCTCTATCCATTCTCCAACCAGCCTGTACTTGTGCTGGAGATAGCTCCGACGCACGTGCAGGACCTTGCACTTGGCCTTGTGAACTTCATGAGGTTGGCCCAGGCCCACCTCTCCAGCCTGTCCAGGTCCCTCTGGATGGCATTCGTTCCTTCCACCGTGTCAACCACAACACACCGACAAAGATGTTAAACAGCACCAGTCACAGTACTGACTCCTGAGGAATTTCACTGATCACTGGTCCCCACTCAGACTTTGAACCATTGACCACCACTCTCTGAGTGCGACCATCAAGCCAGTTCTTTATCCACTGAGTGGTCCATCCATCAAATTGTTACCTTTCCAATTTAGAGACAAGAATGTCATTCAAGACAGTGTTGAATTCTTTGCACAAGACCAGGTAGATGACATCCGTTTCCCTTACCCACTAACCATAACTGCACCATAGAAGTACACCAAATTTTTCAAACACAATCTCCCTTTGGTGAAGCCATGTTGACTGTCACCAATCACATTCTCATTTTCCATGTGCCTTAGCATTATTTCCAACACAATCTGCTCCATGATCTTGCCAGGCACAGAGGTGAGACTGACTGGCTTGTAGTTCCCTAGGTCTTCCTTTTTTCCCTTTTTAATGCTGGGAGTTATATTTTCCCATTTCCATGTAGTGGGAACTTCACCAGATCATCACAACTTTTTGAATATGTTGGATAGAGATTTAGCAACCTCATCTGCCAGTTTCTTCCAGACCCGCATATGTGTTTCACCAAGTTCCATGGACTTGTGCACCTTAAGGGTCCTTAGGTGTTCCTAAACCTGATTCTCTCTGACTGTGAGCTGGTCTCCATTATCCCAGTCCCTGCCGTTGCCTTCTGCGACTAAGCTGACCAAGGCAAAAACCATCGTTGAGCACCTCCGCCTTCTCCAAGTCCTGGGAACACATCTCTCCTGTTTCCTTCTGCAAAGAGCTTACATTTTGCATGTACTTCCTTTTATCCCCGATATACCTATAGAAGCCCTTCTTGTTGCCCTTGATGTCTCTGGCCAGGTTTAATTCTGTCAGGGCTTTAGCTTTCTTAACTTGAACTGCACTGTCATTCCCAAAGTCAGAAATTTATTTTTGCCTTGTGAGTTTTTTAGCATCTTTTGTGTCTGAGAGGAGTCTGGGTTGCTATTATTTTCACTTTATATATACCTTGTGAATGCCAGACCTTAGGAACTTTGTTGTTTACCTTGCAAGGTCAGAAAAGAATTCCTCTTCAATAGCCTATTCATGAATAACTTGAATAAAATGTTTTGTTTTGTTTCTTGTTTTTCTCTGGTGCATTGGAAACTAGCTCTAGGTAGCAGCTCCAGAATGAGTGCCTCATGGTTTTTAGCATTCCTAAAATAACTCAAGTGTCTGCTTTATAAACACATAAGGTGCATCTAAGGTTAACTAAACACAAGATTTTGAGTCAGGAATGATTTGTCAGGTGGCTCAGCTTACCATGGATTTGTGTGGGGAAGGCTTACCTTTCCATGTAACATAGGTTCATCTCCTCAGAAGTCTAAGAATTTTAGCAAAATTATTATTTTATTAGGGAACACATTATTTCAGAGCTTGGCCAACATCACTGCCTAGAGTCTCTCTTGCTGCATTCCTAGGTTTATTGTAAATATAACTTACAGTCTGTTTTTTAGTCTATAGCAGGCACCTTCCCATATGTTCATTATTCAGAGCAGCAAGGAGGTGCTTTAGGTGAAGCTGTACTGTCCTCTCCTATCATGATGCTGCCAACCTCTGTTATGAGCAACCTGGGGTCTCCTGCAGGGACAGAAAGAGGGAAGGGTGTTTCTGAATTTATTTTTGTTCTGCTGACATCTTAACACTGCAAAGTTCCAAGGCAACTAGCCCAGCTCATACCATTTATTCAGAACTCTTGAAAAGAGTCCTTAACCTGTCTGAAGATCCCATTTTTTACCTGGAAAAGACAGCTAGAAGCATATAAATCTCCAGGCTAAGGGATCTGGACCCTTTACTCCTCTACAGATTGCCCATATAAAAGGCATAATCTCCTGATATGTTAGGTGCTATACTAGAATGCAGCAATGAAGAAAACAGTATCTTAAATATGCAGATACTGAGAGAATGTATTTTTTTTTTCTCTATGATTTTATATCAATTGATGGGAAGTTGCGGGTTTTTCATGTTGCGTTCACTCAGGCACAATACCAAAGCATAGCTTGAGTCTACACTGAAAAGCAACTTAAGTCACAGGTTTTCCCAGAATTGCAGTTTCTTGTCAGGAAAGTCACTTTCAGCCTGTTGAATGGCTGTGACTTACTTAGTGACAAATATCAGACTGGCAAAACATAATTTGCCACTTGTAAATACTTAGCCATTTTATACATTTGTAAACTTTTACAGGAAAGTCTGATTCCAGAAACAGGGCCTTTGGGTGTCAGTGTCAGTAGATCTTCACCTAGTAAAAGATGTTCCTACTAGAAGCAGCAGTCCAAGCATTCTACCTGTGATGTGGTAAGTCTGAAAGCATCATGAAGGGTCTCTAATATGAGTAAGAATAAAATATTTAAAAAATTTTTCTAGAGTTACTCTGAAAAAGTTTTGTTTTCCTTTACGTATTTAGAGTAACTTACCAGTATGCAAGCATGTTTCTCACTCCCCTTCCTATCCAAGAACCAAAAACCAGGTTCCATAGGAGTCCTTCCTCTTGCAATAAAGGAAGTAGGTTTATACAGTGATGGTAGAAGCAGGTGGTCTTAGCAGACCACTATTTTTAAAAGGAGTTAGGATTGTAAACTGACAGTTTAAAACTGTAATTGAAATAATGTTAATATAGTATTTATAGTATAAATTTGGAAGTTGAGATTTATGTGTATTATATATACCATGAAGAGATTAGTCATTGTAAGTATTTTTGCTTTAGATAATTACTGGGTAATATTTACTACACTGAAGTATTCCACTGTGCTCAGAGATTAGTCATCTTGGGATCTGATGTGTGACCTTCCTAAGAAGCCAGGAATTTTGAGCATGCATCCTGAACTACTTCTCCTGTTTCCACAGAAAGGTCTTTGAGGAAAAATGACCAAAACCTTGACCTACAGCCTCAAAAAAGCTATGACTAATTTTCAGACAAGTTCAGGTTCTGCAACACTTTAGAGATATGTCTGAATACCATAAAAATAGAAAACATTCCAAATTTACCAAGGGTTGGAATAAATTCTCTGCTGAAAACCAGAGAGAGATTAGTATAGTAGTCAATGGGGAAATCCTTAGAGTAAGTCCAGTGAACCACTGCTCCCATGGTCACATTATAACAGGAGTAGACATGGAAGAGGAATGACTGCTTCCAGCCATAGGTAAAGCTCAACGGTGGCGAAAGCCTTTTGGCACACCCAGGCATATTTGCATGTTCTCTGTATATCAAGAATATATTCCCATAGAAGAAAAGTGCCATTGCTAGTGCATGAAAGTGACCCCAAACTTCCATTTAGACTGTGCTGTTAGAGGGGTGACACTACCATTTCTAGAGTGATGTATAATCAGTGCCAGAGAAGTGGAGAAACACCTGAAGAATAGAAACATCATTAGGAAAGTTACTGAAGTCATCCTCAGGGGAAAACCTAAATGTGTCGCTAAAACCCGTGACTAGATCTGCTGATGTAAATAAGCATAGTATGACCTCTGACATTGGTCTCTGTCTTGGGCCATCTAGGATTTCAGACTACTAATGGAACATCTCATATGGATCTGAATATTGCCTTTTCTCTCGACACTTTCTGGTCCTCTCTGTTACAAGCAAAAAAATAATCATCCTTTTCCATCTTTGGCCCATTCAGCATTGCACATCACTAAAGGAATGTGTTGAAGAGTACATTTGATTTCTTAAAAAAACTCAAGCACTCAACACAAAGAATAGTGGTTTGTTATTTTCTAATGATCATTTCAAGTAAGTTGCAAGTCGAAGTCATATTCGTTCACAGTTGCCCTACATGAGTATAATCTTGTTAAAGGTATTAAATGTTTTCCTCTCCTGTTTTTCTCTCATTTAACTTTCTTAGTTCCATATTTGTTCCCAGCAGACACATTGATATGTTCACAATATTTTCTGCTGAAACATTCTATGTAACTCATTATTATTATATTTGTCAAGAAAAACCATTAATTTGTATTATGGATGTACACAGTTTCTATTCCATTAACACACATACAGGTTTTGGTGCCACTAAGGATGCTATTAATTTTTTTAAAATAATATGGATCTAAACCC
Organism: Eurypyga helias; assembly: GCF_000690775.1. Classification (NCBI taxonomy): domain Eukaryota; kingdom Metazoa; phylum Chordata; class Aves; order Eurypygiformes; family Eurypygidae; genus Eurypyga; species Eurypyga helias. Next base: position 11,171 of record NW_010223926.1, read on the forward strand.
TGCAATAATGTTTCAGAAATCATCACAAATTAACATTATACTTGTTGGAGTCACTGATTTTTCTTAGATGATTATAAAAATGTAGTCCACTTCAGTGACACCCAGCTGTTCATAAATCTGTGGTTTGTTCAGACGTCTATATTCTTTGAATGAATTTGACTTCTGTGAAATTTGATTTTGATATGGTTAGCATTCACTTGCAGCTAACATAAACACTCCACACATATGTTAAAAATGTGGTAAGTATCATTGTTACATCATGGATTATTTCTAAGCTGAAGGCATTAAAAAGAACAGCCAACATATAAAAATAATTTTGAAAAGAATTGCATTTACCTTTTTGTCATCAAACAGACTCTGAATGTTAATCAGAATTTTATATCTTTTACCTCTAAGGGTCTTTCGCTTTTTCTGTGAAAGGGAACTCCTGAATTTAAATGTTGGGGATTGACCTTCAATTAAGGTTTTCTTTAAACTCACTATGTTTAGCCATAATTATGAAGGGTTGGGCGCAGAAGCAGAAAGATAAGACAAAGCCATGTTGTCTGTGTTCTGAATTGACTTAAGAAATCTCACTGCATTCAGAAGTGCTTTAATTTATGACATCTCCCTAGTTTCTGTAAAACTTGTCTAGGATGGTGAATGCAAAATGTATTGGTACTTCAGGGTTTGGCATGGTTGTTGTGCTACTTCTTTCATAATGGTCTCTGAGCAGATTCCACATAATATATTTTGACTATTTTGAGTGTTCGTGCATGCATGGCATACAAAAACAGATCCCATACCGGCAAAGTAGATCCCATTCTATGTAATGGTTCAAATTAATCTCAGTTACCAACTTGTGAAGATACTGCCTAATGAGTGCAAGGATACCTAGAATGGGAGATTTTGTAGTTTTAATGTATTTTTAGATGGTTTGCAGTAGAATTAAATTAAATACGTGTCTATCTTGCCTGTATCTTTTATTTATGTTACAGTTGTCCTTGCCTCAGTTTTAGCCATCCACATGCCAGCTGTCTAGTTAAAACTTATTATTTGTGCCTCATTTAAAGTCAGAACAGAAAGATGAGCTCTCCTAAAACATGTCCATATAGCTTAGACATCTAATCTAACATTTAACTTTCTCCATTCACCGGAGACAAAGTTAAACCAAGTATCTTAGAAACATTCAGCTTCTCCATGTATAATGTTAACTAAAATGAATGCTAACCTTAACATCTTTTATAATTCAATGAAAATTATTAAATCCATAGAAATATATTTACTGATGTCAGTGGGGTTTGGGACTATGCTCTAAAAATTCCCTATATTTATCTTTTTTTTTTTTTCTAAACAGTTTATAATAATGTTGTTACATTGAAATACTTAACATATATACTGAAATTCTTTTTCTACTGACTTCTTAAACATCTTCAAGGTAAGAGTCTGATGTTAAGCAGAATTCTCTGTATATTACTAAAAAAGAAAATAATCTAAACTTTACTTGGATATTGCTGGTTTATCCTGTAGAGCAGTGTTTTCTGCAGATATACTGAGGAAACTAAGGATAAATACTTTGATACCTCAGGAGGTATCTCTGTACAATTTGATATCTCACCTCCAAATAACCCCCAAAGAAAATAGGAAAAACAGATGCTATCTTTGAATAAGATCTAGAGTTAATAGATATTAACAGAGTTCCACTGACCTATTTGGAACAAAGTCACTTCTTAAGAAAAATGAGGTTTTGTTTCATCATTTAGACACTCCTTGGTTCTAATCAGAGATGTCTAGCAGAGAAACATTATGATGATTCAAAATATATTATGAACTTTTGCAGAGATAAATTCACCTTATGAATCTTGAAAAAAAACCCCACATATATCACCTGATTTTGTTACATTTTTCTCTGAATGACTACTGAGTTCATCCTTATCCAGACATAACCCTACACAAGGATCCAGATACAATAGAAATAGAACATGCATCATCACACATTTAAATAAACAAACAAAAGAAAACTTCAGGAGGATTTACCCTACTGCAAACCAAAGTCTTCTGGTTAGGTTTTAATTCTGATTTAATGGTGAAATCTTGGTCTCTTTTTGGTATCTGATCTTGGGATTATTTTGTGTATTGTAGATTAATGTTTATCATTGGTGTAGAAATTAGTAATTTACAGTTGCACAGAAGCCTGATACACTGGAACATACTGTGGAAAACCAAAAAAAACAACAGCTGAATTGAAGACTTGAAAATAAACAAAGTTTCTTGCAAACAGATAAAAACTTTCATATTTCTGGATGTCTGTGAGACAGAAACTTACTAACAGGTCTCATAGCATAGATTTGCTTATGACTTCTTCAACTGAAGCATTACTTTCTTTTCAAATTGAGTTAGTGAACTCCTCGGTGTTCAGCAGTGTGGCTGTAGATTAGATGAAAAATCTGAATTTTCTTTTGCCTTTTACAGGAAGATGACATTACAAATCCTTGTTTTACATTGTAGGTTTTAAATAGGAGGGATAGGTATTCAGTGTTATGTTTCTGTCTACTTGGTTATATAACCAAGATGGAACGGCTTTAGAAAAGTATGGCTTAGAAAAGCAAGGCAATAAACTCCAAGTATGTCCAAATTTTGTCAACAGATACAAAAACTTAATGCTTAACTAAAAGCCAGACTTTGAAAGGTATAGCAGGGGAAACCAGCACAAAATATGTACTTTTCTAGTCTCAGGGCTAATTTGATGCAAGGTATTGGTTCAATTGACAATAAAGAGGGAGCAGCTGCAAAGTGCATTTCAAAATGCAAAAAAAATCTTGAAAGCCTCACAGTATTGAGAATAGGAATGTGACTTGTCTGTATTAGAAAAGCAGCTCTGGTAAGAATGTTTTATTTAAAATTTAATCACAGAAATTTCAGTGAAGATTTAACAGTTCCAGAGCTGAGAATGGGTTGTATGAATTGAAAGCGGACACTTTTAGGCAGTGCACATAATTCCCATCATTTTCTTTATGCTCCCTTCTTTTTCAGACTTGTAAAGACCCAAGTAAACCTTCCACTCAGGTCCCCTTCCCAAGGCAGATATACAAGCTGGGAACTAAGCTATGACAATCTCGTGTCAGAAGATGCTTTAAGTCCAAGTACACTGTATAATCAAAGGAAAGTAGCTTATGTGATGGAAGGTAGCTTGTACCTCCAAATCCTGGCTCACGAGTTTGACTCATGTTTTTTGCTGTATATAATTCCAATGGGGGAAGGATAAAGCCCTGCTTTCCTTTGTTGGGATACAACTATGTTTCTGATGCAGGACTGTATTGCTAAGTGAAATATTGATTTGTGAAATCTGGACTGACCTCTGCTTCTCCTTAAGCTACTCTTCAGTACAGGATAAAAAAGGTGGAAACCAGAGAGAGGTTACAAAGGAAGTGGTAAGGCTTGGTATACATGCAGTATCCCCTTGGATAAAACAGATCAGTTAAAAAAATCTTGAAGAAAAACACTGACTTTGCCATTATAGTGAAAGGTCTGAATGTGCAGAGATAAGGGCTTCGTGAAAGGCACTATATTCACAGTTCTAAAGAATGATGTGTTCATCATATTAATCTAAAATTAGCATAGAGACTGTCATGGTGTAGGCCTAGCTCACAACAAAAGACCACAAGCCTGCTCACTGACTCCTCCCTGAAGTGGGATGGAGAGAAGAAAATATAAGGAAAGCCTCATGGGTCAAGACAAGGACAGGGAGGGATCACTCACCAGTTATGGCTATGGACAAAACAGATTCAA
>NW_010223926.1:14969-17106 GCF_000690775.1 Eurypyga helias
GTGAGAAAAAAAAAAAAAAAAAAATTACCAGTGAAATCAGAGTAGGATAATGAGACATAAAATCACACCTTAAACACATCTTCTGCCCACTCCTCTCTTATTCCTCCCCATTTCTCTACCTGCTTCCCCTAAGGAACACAGGGGGCTGGGAATGGGTGTTGTGGCCAGTCCATCACATGCTGTCTCTGCTGCTCCTTCCTCCTCATAGAAGGATCCTCGCACTCTGACCCTGCTCCAGCGTGGGGTCCTCCCTGTGCTGCAGGAAGGTCTCTGCTCCCCCATGACCCTCCATGGCTACAGGGCCACAGCCTGCTCTCTCCCCAGGGGCTGCTGCGGGACCTATGCTTCAGGCACCTGTCTTTCTGCACTGACTTGGTGTCTGCCTTGGTGTCTCACTCAGCCATGGCCACTCCTCTCACATCCTCATTTATCTCATTTTTTTCCCCTCTTAAACATGTTAAATCCCAGAGATGATGATTGTCTTAGTCATGGCCAGAGGGGTGTCTGACTTGCAAGTGGGAGACCCTCTAGCAGCTTCTCAGAAAAGCCACTCTGTGGCCCTTGCCCTGTTACCAAACGCTCCCACCACAGAAACCCAACACAAGGAAAGACAGCAAACTTCCCTGCAAAATATCTGGTACTCAAAACTTTTCAGAATTACCCTTACTTTCCAAATATATGGCAGATATAGCAAGTCTGTTCTGTTTTCTGTAACACCTTTCAGGCTTAACTATTGTATCCATCCAATACTACTTCCTGCAAACTGAAAGGTTTGCACAAATCCTGTGAATCAGTTCTTGCTCCCTTTCCTAAACTTGCTAGCAAGGGTGAAAACTAGCACTGAAGAGCCTGGATAAGGGATAGAAGCAAGAATTAGATCAAGGTTTAGACTGAAAGATTACTCTCAAGGTGACTCTTGGTTCCTAAACCAAGGTTACTACAAGTCCAAAGCAGAGGACTGGAAAACCTCTGGATCAATTCAGCCTTTAGTTTCTTATTTCCTATGAGTCCTTCATATTGCACCCAGGAAGATTTTGGGACATTTAGATCTGACTTTGTATTAACAGAGACATTTTAGCACTCAGCTCTAACAAAACAAAGATTGTTTTCCTTCCAGAATGCAAATTTGGCTATGTTCTTTAAAGTGCAAACATTTGAAACTCTGAGTGAGTTCAGATTCATTTTCAAGGCTAAAGCTGTAGTCTTCCCAGAAATGGAGGTGACAGGAGCAGGAAAGAGTAGTGATGAGGGGACAGCTATTCCCTGCCTTCCTGTTGAAGCTGTGTTGTTTAGAAGTACATTTCTCCATCTTAGTCTACATAAGAATGGTGATTATTATTTTTTATATTTTTAGGATTCTTTCTGCTATTACCAATGAACTTTTAGAAACAATGAACATGTAGGAAGACATACAGAGTAATCTGGAAATATGTGATAAAAATATGAAACATCTGAAAATTTAGTATTGCAATGGCTAACCTTACATTTTTTTGACCTCTGAGATGTAATGGTGTTTCAGTGAAGTGCTTGTTTTGACTCCACTGTTATGGATGTCAGAAAGCTGACATATCAAGCAGAGTCCAGGAGCCTGGGATCCCTCCTTCCCAGCTGTTGCATCGCTACTTGCTGCACATTTCAATCTTGTCTCTCCCTCTCCATCCAATAGACGCAGGTACTGTTGTTTCCTTTTGTTGGTTGGATTAGCACCAAGGCTGAGAATATAACCCACAGACACACACACACTCACAGAAGATGCAGACAAGGGGGCTGGCCACATAGGTTGTGTATCATGGTTTAGCCCTGTCAGGCAATTGAGCACCACCAGTCTCTCTACCACTCCACCCACCCCACTCTCCTCAGTGAGGAAGGGTCGGAGGAAAAAAAACCCAACAAGTGAAGCTCAGAAAAGTTGAGATAAGAACTATTTAATTAGATAAGAACTTTTAAATACATGAAACTTCTGGAGTTACTAGCAATACTATTGTTAATAATGATTAAAAGAATAGAAAAATAGAACAAATGATATGGGAACCCACCACCTATGGGCAGACACAGCCGTGTTCCAGAATGGCAAAGCAAAAAAAAACCCCACCCAAATAAATCCCAAATCCTGACCCCAAAAAGCAGAGGGAGAAAA
>NW_010223926.1:17131-40496 GCF_000690775.1 Eurypyga helias
GAAAGAAAAAATTCCACCCCTCCCTTTCAAGAGCAATTTCCCTGACAAAAGACACTCCTCCTCTGTTAATCACCCAGCACAAAGTCAGGACAATGCCCTCGCTTCCAAGAAAAAACAAACAAAAAAACAAACAAAAAAACCCATGCTGCTGGCAAAAAAAATGCACTGTGGACAGGAACCTCTGAGCCCGCCCCCCAAATGCCTTCCCGGTTATCTTGCAAAGTCCCCTCCTCCCCACCCCAGACGGTTCCCATTTCCATGCACAGGGGGGTGACAGTGACCACACAGCTTAACATATTATGGAATAACCCAAAATCTCACGAACTGGCCTCAGGAGAGCAGCTCATCTCTGCCTGGAACCACCACACTGCCACAGACACAGCACTGCCTTTAGCAGCACTCATATGCACAACAACAACATTCACATAAAACATGAATAGAGACAGCCCTGGCCTGTTCCTCCTCTCCATCTGATCAGGATTGAAGCTCACACACACCCTCACTCTCTAGCTTAACAAACACTCGTATTCACAGACCCTCACATATCTAGTTCCGTCTAATCTGTAGGTTCATCCAGCAGGCAGGTTTCTCCTACTCGTTGGGTAGTCCAGCTCGATAACAGATGACAAACAGATATATGCAATCACGCTGTCATCTCACAAGCATCCCCACAGTCAGGGATGCATTGAGTATTAGCACAAGCTCTCAGTCTACTTAACACCCATGAACATACTCTGGACACCCTATGCACCACTAGCTCAAACTGTGACTTGTCACCGATGCAGGTATTTTCCTACTCACCATCTTGAATTTAGCTAGACTTCTATGTACACACATGCCGGCAGGAATAACTGGGGAAACATAAATATACCTGTGTCTTTCTAGTTGCTGACTTTAGACATCTCATACCCATATCCTTTGACATACACATACAAAGCTGATGATACATAGACCTATGAGCCTTGTGACCAGTAGTCCCTCTACCAGGTTCTGGCAGACAAAACTCTTGCACACTTGTCTCTCTGGATGCTGATACCTGTGTTTATGGTATTGTCTGGCACTTAGATCTTGAAGCACCCACATATAAGACAGAGGATACATCGCACAGGAGAAAGCAGTCAAGAAAAGTATTTGATAAGAAGGCAGGGCAGACTGTTGCAATCAGGCACAGTGCTGCATCAGTCATATGTGCAGCCCGGCAGTTTGCTTGCATGTGGCTGTCTCTTTCATCTCCCCTCATTTCTATTTCCTTGCCCTTGTTCTTCTCCCACCCATCCTCAGCTCTCCTTCGCCCCATCTTTGACACTTCTGATACCTCATAATTCTTATGCCACTCTTGATTACCCCTTCTCAGGTTGACCCTCTCCAAGGCTATGTCTGAGTACTTTCATTAGTGTCCCATCTGCCAGTGGCTGAAGAGCTCTGTTTTTCATTATTGCCTCCATTATCACTTGTTTCTTAGCTCTGTGTGTCTGTGTGTTTAATTTATCATTTTCCTTGTTAGCCGTTATATATCGTATACTGGATAGTCTTAAACAAACATCTTAACAAACCAGATGTTCTCACATGCTGCTTACCCTCACGTATACAATAAATGGAATGAATGAAACTTCACAGGAAGGACTAACAGTAGGTATGTGCTGAACAGATGATAACGGTGGTTAGCAAAGATAGAAAAAATGGAGAACATCATTAAGAAAAATTGACAGGGTTGTAAGCTTGACCCTTTTTCCCCCCATTTTGGACTGCAGGGCACCAACGTCCATCCTGTTGGGGGTCTGAAGTCGAGACTTATCCTTTCCTTTCTCCAAAGGAGACTCATGCCCTGAGAGGGAGGCTACTGAAGACCAGGTGAAGTTCTGGGGTGTCCCAAGTAGCTGTAAATTGCATGCCATGTTTCTACTGTGAAGACATTTGGGTTCACTTTTCAGTCAGCACAAAAAAGTAAGCAGTTTTAGAGCATGCTTCATCTGTTTCTAGACTATATCTTTAAAATACCTCATATAGATCTCCCTTTAGTCAACAGTATGATATTAGATCACTAGAGGATGATTCATTTAATGTGTTTGTGCATCTGTCAAAGCATGATACTCGTGAAATCATTCTCTAGGGGTAGTAGTTCTCTCATGCTATAAAGGAGACAAGAAAACTAGCTCAGATATAAAAATTCATGACATGGTTATCGACAAGCAGGTAGTATAGTTCTCATACTGGATACCCATAACATTTCTTTCCAAGAATTGATTCAGTTTAACTTTTAAAGGCTGAACTTACATTGTAAGTTTATATTATTTCCAATCACTAAGAGATAATTAATCTACCCACAGAGATATTTTAAAGGGCAGCTTAGATTTCTCAGGGAAACATGTTTCCTATTCAGATGTCTGTATATCTGACCTTCAGGAATGTTTCATTTATATGTAGATATTTTGCTTTACCGGGCAGTTTGTCTACAGGTTGCAATATGGATCTCCTATACTGTCCAGGTGAGAAGAATGGATAGGTATGACAAAACAATGAAGTATTTACAGGGGTTTCTTGGAGACTAGGAACTAGGGAACTGAAAGATTCAGTAACTTGCCTACAGTTACACACATCTTATTTAGTACAATTCAGCTTGAATTTACCTCTTCATCAATTTAATTTTAATCTCCAGATTGTATTTCCTACACTGACATTTTTAATAGAGATTTTATTTTATAATATTATAAAGTCTCATAATTTTGTTTCAGTATACATTACCCAATATATTATGTAAAACAGAGCACTTTGCATAAACGGGCCATCACTATTAGACTACATATTTAGAAAAGATATTTAAATCACCACATTTTTTGAAATAATTTTTTAAAGTAGAGTAAACAACAGTAAACAAGACATTGAAATATTCAAAATACTTTGGTTCAACAAGTATTCCTCTCTCCAGAGCCATTCTTTTTCTAACTCTTCCCTGTAGGCGTGAGTAAACAAAATGTCTAATTTTTTATATTTTTAGTCTCAAAGGGAGAGAGAATAATCTTTTCTAACACAGACCAAGTAATTTACCCATCAATTACTGCAAGAATTATAATTTTTCAGTGGCCTTGAATGAAGAATGATCTCATGGAACTACAAACCCAAGCAGAGATATTACAGATAACTTCTAATGTTTTAGTTTAACTTTTGAATTCCTTTGTGAAGAAATCTCTGCACTTTGTAGAAGCTTTAAGTTATTCATGTGTAGGAGCATAGCAAATATTCTTTCTCAGTTTTATGCATCTTGCATATTACAAGGTGTTTCACAGCTATCTCAAGTGGATAGCTTTTTTTCTACTATATCTTTATTTTATCTTCACAGCATTAGAGCATTCAAGACAGGACCAATAAAAATACAGGGTTAAGCAAAGCTGTGTGACCTGTATTAGCTGGCTGAAAAGATTCTTTAATGTCTTAGCCACAACCTCAATACTCACCTACCTACTTATTTTGTTGAGATTTAGGTCAAAGATCAATTACATTTGTAATTATGTTATATATCACGAAAAAGTGATTCTGCAAGAATCCAAGACCAACATGTATCATTAGGAAAGTTCTTAAAAAAAAAAAAAAAAAGAAAAAAGGGGTTAACTTTGAAAAGCAATTTTTTTTTCCTCTCCAGGAAATGTGTTCTGATCATAGTCATACCTGCTACTATGTAACTACTATTATGTAACCACAAACATGTATAATCTAGTAATTTTTCACTCCTAATGATTTTTTATTTTCACCTTTAATTCATTTCAGAGGTTTGATGCCAATGGAAGAAATGCTGTATTACATTCTATGTGGAGAATCTGAAAATGTGTTTCCCTTTTGTTCAACTCAGTAATTTTAACTTTTAATTAGGAAATTGTACATTACACAAACTTGCAAGAGTTCATAAGAATTTGAACTTAGTGAAATTTCCATACAACAGTCTGTTTAACATAAAGTTGGCCTTGTGCATGGCACCAGCTATGGAATTCTAAAATCCAATTCCTACTGCAAATTTTACTTCTGATCTGTTATATGACCTTGGATATGTCATTTCAGCTTCCCATACCCTTAGCTACCCTTCAGCCTTTTACCTTTCCTCTCTGTTTAGGCTATTAACACTCCGAGGCAAGGACTTTCCTCTTGCAGGTAGGTGTATGGTATCTAGCACAGCTAAAGTGCTGTTAGCCCTTGAGGCGCTGCAGTGGTATTAAATAATTTTATCTAACCACTTGGAGTAATTAATTGAGAGTCTGGATGAATAATTCTAATTATATGATGAGGAACATAGTCTCAATAATTTTACAACAGTGTCCTGCTAATTGTTATTTCCTTTACCAGAACTGCGGCAGGGAAAATCAGTAGCTGATGGAGATACATGTTAGAAAGACAGTCATGAAGAACCAAATTTCAAACTTTCAATTTTCAGTGCTTTCTCTGACACTTACTGGATCCTCTCTAAGTTCCTTGTCTACGTCTGGGAGCCTTATAAATCTGGGCTGTCTTTTGCCATTGTATGATTAAGATGTCCATTGTCAATTCTTCCAGGCAGCCTCATTCCTAGTGAATTTAAGCAGGAATTTAGTGAGGAGCACTGTAAGTTCCAAGCATGAGGTGAGAGGGAAGGAGTTGATAAGTGTTTTCCTACCAACAAGTCCCTGATATGAAGCTTTGCCTACACAGCAGCAGTCATGTCCTCTAGAACAACCAGCTCTAACTGATCCTATTTGAGCAGGCAGGCTGGACAAGATGATCTCAAGACGACCCTTCAAACCTCAAGGATTCTGCAATTTATTTCCAGAAGATTTTCATATAGGTTTATAAACAGCTAATTAATGAATTAATAGCATGGGTTGTTCACATGTTTCCAAATTGTGATAATAAAGTAAAATTTCTTGAATTTAATTATTTGTTATTATGTCAGCCTTAGGATGAAATGTATTTCAGTCATATAAGTTGGTAAGATTCAATTTTCTGAAAGGTGTAACAACCTTGAAGGTTATGTCACCTTTCCAGAGCTAATCTTTAGACTGGTCTTTCTTCTTCTTCCTTTGTAAAAATAATTTTTTAGGCACTCTCACAGCTTTGTTATGTTAGTCTAGTATGACCAGAATAAACTTTTTGTAGTCCTTTATTGCCTGTCTTTTGAGCTGCAGAACCATGAATGTGCCACATAGATTCTGATTTATTTTTAGGATTTTAATAGCAATTGGAGGGTAACATGAAGATTTTGCTATCTACTTACTTAAATGTATAAATTTAATTTTAGAACTGCTGTAAAAATGGCAATGGTTTGAACATAGGAAGACATTACAATGGTGGAAGATCTTCGTGCTATTTGGGCATGGATATCTGTGAAGTAGGAGGGTACTCTATTGTGATCCCTACATTTAATTATGTTCTGCTTTAACACCAGACAGCAACTAAACATCACACAGATGCTTGCTCACTTCCCCACGGTGGGATTGGAGAGAGAATCAGATAAGTAAAAGTAGAGAAAACATGGGTTGAGATAAAGACAGTTTAATAGGTAAAGCAAAAGCTGCTCACATAAGCAAAACAAAACAAGGAATTGATTCACCACTTACCATTTACAGGCAAGTATTCAGCCATCTCCAGGAAAGCAGGGCTCTATCACGTGTAATGGTTACTTGGGAAGACAAATAAAATGCCATCACTCCAGATGCCCCCACTTCCTTGTTCTTCCAGCTTTATGTGCTAAGCATGACATCATATGGTATGGAACATCCTTTTGGTCAGTTTGGGTAATCTGTCCTGGCTGTATCCCCTCCCAGCTTCTTGTGCACCTCCAGCCTACTCGCTGGTGGGGTAGAGTGAGGAGCAGGATAGCCTTGACTCTGTGTGAGCACTGCTCAGCAATAATGAAAACATCCCTGTACGATCAACACTGTTTCTACCACAATTCCAAAACACAGCCCCACAACAACTACTGTGAAGAAATTAACTCCATCCCAGTCAAAACCAGCACATATAATTTTGTCTGCTTGTTTCTCAAAATAGACATTATGCTCAATTTCTTGCCAGTGTTTAAGAGTTTTTTTGACAATGTCCTTAAAAGTATGCTTTAAATTTTGGTCAACCCTGGATTAGTCAGGCAGTTGGACTAGATGATTGTTGTAGGTTCTTTCAAACTGAGCTCTCCTATCCTATCCTATCCTATCCTATCCTATCCTATCCTATCCTATCCTATCCTATCCTATCCTATCCTATCCTATCCTATCCTATCCTATCCTATCCTATCCTGTCCTGTCCTGTCCTGTCCTGTCCTGTCCTGTCCTGTCCTACCAACATGTGTGAGGAATTTGTTTAGAAGTTTTCAGGTGCGAGAAGGTCAGATCTGTTAGGAAATGTGGTTTCCAGAAGTAGCATGACTCTAGGTCAGGTTTCAAAACTATTTCGAATAGTTAGAATTTTTCTTTTGTATTAGTTGTGTATAAGTCTCCTTTCTGTATCCAACCACACTGTCTTTTAAAGAATACCTGAGTTTCAAACACAAATACAGTAACAAGTACTACAATTCATAGCCTGACTCTCAGAGATTTTGCTAGATGTTTTATATGAACATTGAAAGAAGGAATTAGTAGCTGATTTCCTTTTAGCTGCTGATAAAATGAGCTGTACTGTGGAGTGTATCAACACAAAATTCGTAATAAAATTACATGTACATCGCAAGTAGGTTCATTCTTTTCTATTGCTTGCATAACCTAACTAAAGAACACACTCAAATACATGGTCAGGACTGATTGATTCTGGTTTAGGATATTTTCAGGCTATATTGAAGAACTTTATAAAAGCCCCTCAGACCTGTATAGGCTGCAATGGAGTGCATTTGTCTGTCTCATACACAGCACCAATCGTAGTACATCTTAGTCACTATAGCTAAATAAACTAGCTAAGCTAGATTTTCTTTATAAATGGAGATAAGTGGTTATTTTTAGCACATGATCCTTCAACTTATTTTATTTACATTAGTAAGAGACAATTGAACCATGTCTAGTCCAATGACTCCTACCTTCACTTTGTTCTGAAAGCTCGTTTTATCCGTGCTTGCCTCGTATCATCTCCCTTACTGTCCCATCCCAACAAAATATCAAAGGGAAGCATACCTGAGTTTCTTTTAAGGCCGTAGATACCCAAGGGCTGTATGAGTGACAAGGCAAAGTACCAGCTTTCCTGTGATAAGCACCACAGTTTTTTGTCAGGGGAGGGAGGAATCAGGAGGATTAGGGAAAGTTAACCGAATTGTTTTGCACACAAATACCTATGTGTTTGGCTGGTGTGCTACAAGAGAGATTGCCTCTGGGCTGTTTTATGTGCCAACTGTTTGGGGAATTGTGTTTTGTTGCTCTTGTTTTTTATCCCTTTCCTTCCCTGTCTCTGAATTATTGTAGCTTGTATGATCCAGCTTTGGGGGCGGGAAATATTTATATAATTAATTAATTGCTTATTCAGTTTCTCCTCTTTACCTTATTCACCTCTTAGGAATGGGGAGGAAGTGTAATTTCAGCCACTGTATGTAAAGAAAATAACCCTGGAGGACCCCAGAGAGGGTCAAGGGATTTAGTGAAATCATTAGGATATAGTTCTTAGATATTTTTATATAGTAGCTATTCAGGGAGAGGAAGAATCCTCTGTCTAAAACAGGAAAAATAATAATAGAAATAAAGAAAAGGGAGGTGGTGTTAAAGGAAAAATAAGGAAGTGTGAGAGACTTCTTAGCTACACTGTCTCAGAAATTAGTTAACTTACGTTCTCTGTAAAGTGAATTCCCATCCTTTTTAAAAATCAAACTCAAGATGTTCTGGTTTTTTTTCACTGTGTTTCTCCATAGTCTTTGTCCTGCCAGAGGAACAACACGGGAACCAATGTCCCTGTTTTTACAAGTAGGTATAGACTCTAAAGGTGTACTTTCTTTGCTCAGATTCAGTTGTCTACTATGCAGATATCTTCATCAAAGTTTATCATCCTATTAATCCTCTGTAATCCTTGGAGGAAAATAGTCTGTTTTAAGAGTGATTCCTCTAATCATAATGCAGTCATTAAAAATATAAGAGTTCATATACTAGATCCTGAGTTTTTGTTTGTTTGTTTGGTTTGTTGGTTGTTTTTTGTTTTTAATAAGGAAACCTGAGAGATACATGTGTGTATATAAGCTAAAGGCAGATTAGATATATATCAACCTGAGTGATCTAAAAACAGGATTGTGAGTTTCATCATCCAGACACCTAAAACTTAGGCACTTCAACCCACCACTGCAACATCAAAGTCCCTTTTTGGGTTTTAGGCACTTGCCTTGACACATCTGAATTTTTAGAGTCAAAACATTTCTCGGTACTCTTGCAGGAACACAGATAGGATCCATATGTACCAGAATGACCTGGACAAATGGATAGAATGTACTCTCAGCAAGTTCTGGCCAATGCCAATAGCATCCTGAGATGCATTAAGACAAGCATGTCCAGCGGGTCAAGGGAAGTTATCCGCCCCTTCTAGTCTGCACTGGTGAGACCTCACCTGGAGTACTGTGTCCATTTCTGGGCTCCTCGGTTCAAGAAGGACAAGGAACTGCTGGAGAGGGTCCAGCGTAGGGCCACTAAGATGATGAAGGGCCTGGAGCACCTTCCATAGGAGGGAAGGCTGAGAGGGCTGGGTCTGCTTAGCCTGGAGAAGAAGAGGCTGAGGGGGGATCTTATCAATGCTTATCAATATCTCAAGGGGTCAGGAGGATGGGGCCAGGCTCTTCTCAGTGGTGTCCAGTGACAGGACTAGCGGCAATGGCCATAAACTGGAAAACAGGAAGTTCAACCCAAACATGAGGAAACGCTTCTTCACTGTGAGGGTGACAGAGACTGGAATAGGCTGCCCAGAGAGGTGATGGAGTCTCCTCCTCTGGAGACTTTCAAAAGCCACCTGGACTTGTTCCTGTGTGATCTACTCTTGGGGATCCTGCTCTGTCAGGGCAGGTTGGACTAGATGATCTCTAGAGGTCCCTTCCCACACAAACTACTGCTCTGTGAATCTGTGTATAATTGTACATAAAATAGTGTAATATGTAGACTTACATCCACAAATCTTCACTTTGTCAATACTCTTACAATTCAAGCATAAGGCTTTTTTTTTTTTCAAAAGAACCCAGCGATAAGAGCTGCTAGGCCTCCAGCACATGAAAAAATCTAGCACATTTTGTCTATGAGCTGGTTACAGGAGATGGCCAGGAATTTTTTTTAAGCAATAATTTGGAACCTTTATCCATTTGAGCTCAGGTACTATGGTTTTCTGGCAAATCCTAAAGAAAACTCTCATTACAGTCTTTATACTCAAACAATTTAAGTATGTGTATGCATTATCACAACAATGACAAAAACGAAACCAAAAGAAATTATTGATTTCTGCACAAATTAAGCTCTTTGCTAATTTGCACAGATACGATTGAAACAATAAACTCAATGAGAACAACAAACTGGCTAATTAGCTAAATGATAATTTAATTTTACTTTTGGTAATGGATACCCTTTTTTTCCCCTTTACTAATAAGATGTAAATTATAAACAACTGGTTTTAAATCTTAGAAGTATAATATTGTAGGTTTTAAATGCTGTGGAAAACTGTGTGATGGAAGATCCATGTCATACTGTTAATAGCAGTGATTCAAACATGGCAATGATTTTTTGCTTTGTATTTTTTATTAGATGTCAAAGACTAAACTGTATCAAAAGTTTCAAAACAAGTCTGAAAAGTAGACGTGTCCTGATGCCTAATCTTATCTTTCCACATAAGGCAATAGCAGTTTTACTGGATTTCTGTTACTTTATGGGCTGGTATAAAGCACTTAGAAAAAGAAGAGTAACCCAAAGGCTTCTATAATCTGTGCCATAGAGTTATGGTCCACTAGAAAAGGAGAATGACTGGTATATGAGATTTCCAGGACATTTGAAATGGGGCCTGCCTTTACCAACTTAGTGCTGGAAGAGACTGAGTAAAAGTAGCCAAACTGTAATTTATTTTTTGAACTCAAGATCTAAAAAATTACATGCCTTGATACAGACTTTGACATGGACTGATTTTTCAAAGTATTTAAAGCCCAGCATCTTCCACTCATGTTTAAGTAATTTTTCCATATTGGTATTTTCTTATATTTTGTTTTCTCTGGACACTCCTACCAACAAATCACAATTACTAAAAACTTTCTGAAAGCAAACTCAATAAAATTTTAAACACACATTCATTTGAGCATATGAGTAGATAGAAAAACTACTTAGTCTTTTGCAAATGCCAGAACAGTGAGAAAAGGAGAATTGCCTTTCTAGTGATGTTGTATAAGAAGATAGTCTCCACCATTCCAGAAGCCTTAGGTGCCATTACATCCACAGGTTCCCTTTCAACTTAATTTAATGCAATCTCAGAACAGAATCTTCAACATTCATTGTATTTTATTTACTAAATTTCTTTGGTTTATTCCACCAACTTCTATGAATTCTCAAGCTGCAGAACTAGCAAACTTAATTTAACATCAAATATATTATTTTTAAAAACAGAAACATAGTCACACACAAATTCAAACCTTTGGTTAACTAGGGAAAATTTTCCTCTGATAGGCAAACAGAAAGAATAAAAAGAGTGCAAATCTCAGCCTAATGCCATTGAATCTACTGAAGAATTACGTCAAGGCATGGTAAATTTTATTGATCCAGACCAGGAGATATTCCAGACTTAGAAGAATCTGAATATAAAAACTGAGATGAACCTTCCAACTGTCATCATACCTAATTAATAGACCAAAGCAATCACCATCTCTCCCCATGCTTTATGGGAATTTGCAGATAGATTCACATCTGACCTGTGCTGAGATGACCTCTATCAAGAACTTCAACACAGTAAAACCCAGTTGTACTAGTCAACTTCTCGCCTGACTAATGGAATGTTGTAAATGTATTGCTAGCAGGACAAAAGCTATGTGGCCACCTACAGCTTTCTGTCAAGACTTTAAAAAGAAATACCAACTGTGCTATAATAAGAAATCAGCTTGCCAAAACATTACAAAAAGCAAGAGCTTCCAATTCACTGAAACTCTACTTAAGTTATTATATGCTTGAGTGGCCCCTGGAACAACAGATAGCTGTGCAATTAATGCAAGCCTTGTCATCCTTCTCCACCTCCCCTGTCTCTGCACAGGCCAGTAATGAGGCTCCTTTAGACATAGAATGTGTGCAAATCCCTGACAAACCACCTCCGTATGCAAAAAAATCTGAGGGAAACCACAGGAAACATGGCCATAGTTATAAATAATGTCAGCTCTCCACCTCTTTCTGTATTCAAAATTTTGGCTTTTGGAGTCAGTTTGCACTGAGGTGGAAAGATGTACACTTGATTGTTGTTAAGTATCTATCTCCAGGGGAAATATTTTCACTTTTGAGGAACAAAGGAACAAAGTCAGAAGGAGAAAGCTTGCTCTTTTTCATAGACTACCTATTTCCCTAGTAGGGTCTATTGTGAACAGGTGGAATAATTACTGTCTGAAGCTTCCTGTTAAGATGAGAAAGCATTGGCTGGTGAACAATTTTCTAATCAATTCTGAAAATAATTAAAAAGAAAGCAGAGCTGTTTTGTAAAATCACCAAATAAAACACAATGCTGGACTTTCTGAACAACTCAGTTTTGAATTACCCAGCTTTAGAACAGACTTGTTTCATAGACTAATCACATGCTTTATTCACTTTCTTCTTGCACAGCTCTTTTTATAGAGCTCAATTTTGCAAATTACTCCACTGTGCAATTGACCTCACTTCTAGAAAATACTGTCTTTCTTAAATATTCTACCTTGGTCTTTTCAGTTTGAGGACATTATTCTCTATAATACCATCATTAACCACCTTAAATAGTTCCTCCAGCAATTTCATGTTATCAAGTATTTATAGACAGTTACCATCATCTTTATTTCTTGAAAGAGGTTCATATAGCTTCATAGCTTCATAGATTATGAAGCCAGAAGGGACCATTGTGAACATCTCATCTGACCTCCCTCATAACAGAAGTCATAGGACTTCCCTGTATTAATTCTCTTTGAACTAGAACATATCTCTTAGAATATTTTGACTTAAACATTTCTACTGTTAGTGAATCTACCAAAACCCTAAGTAAGTTGTTCTGATGGTTAATTGCCCTTCCTATTGAAAAAAAAAGCATGTCTTCTTTCTGGTCTGAAGTTTTTCAGCACTGTAAGCACTATATAAACATTGTACATTTCCATTACACAGATAAGCAATCAAACGATAACACAAGAGTGAGAGGAGAAGTTCTCTCAGGTTTGATTTGTGGGTACATTTCCAATTTAGCTTGGCAATAGTCTTATAGCTGTTGAAGGGAAAAAGCGTATACCATGACAAGTATTCCGAAGGGCTAGGTCCCTTCTAGACCTCGTGATTTCCCGATTCTCTGTCTTAATTCACCTCATTAGTACTGTTGTGCTAAAAAAAAAAAAAAAAAATACTGTTTATGGGATTATTGGCTCTCAATGCAAAAAGAAACAGACGAATATGTGAATATGTAATGTAAAGCAATACATTTTAGGAGTCTTAGTAGGGCACTCAGAGGTTTATATTTTGCCCATCTAAGCACTCCTATACACAACCTTTCAGCCAGTCACCCATCCTCCTGTGCATCAACTCACCTGTCCCCAGTCAGACTCAGTAACCAGACTGCCTCAACCACCAAGGTATTCTTATCTAAAAAATGTTCAGAGAACTTTTAGTAAAAGATGTAGTGAATAATTATCATTACAGATGGTGAGTTTTCCTCTTCTGTTTCTCATGCTTGTTGAGCCAATTTTCAATTGGTGTTTCTTTATTTTCTGTGTGTGAAAAGATCACAAAACAACAAGAGACATTATTTTTTGTTATTTGCAGTCCTTACCATTCACCCTAGAATTACCGTACCTGCTTGCAATCAAGTAACATTACCTATTGAGAAGCATCTGAGTGCTGTAAGAATGGACTGAAAATAAAGATACCACTGAAGCTGTAACACAGAATAGCACATTCTGAAGCTGTTTACACTTGTTTTGGGCAACCCAAGATCAGGAACGTCATCTGTTACAAAACATCAACTTCCTAAGCACAATCTTTCCTAGCCAAAAAAGTCACTAACTGTGTGAAGCTGTAATCTGTACAGCTGATATAAATAGAATGGAAGTAAGCTTAATGAAGATATTGGATCTCATAGAGATGTAGATGTATTAGTAATGTTAGAAAAGGCAAGTTCAGTGGGGTAGCCAATTTCAGCATTTCATTCAGTGCATGACTATGAGATAAGGAAGAGTTTGAGGTACTACAAGTAGTATTTTGGAATGAAACAAATCCTTACTTCTCCTTTTGGATCACTTTATACTCGTTAGCTAAGAGGTCTCTATGGCAGGAAAAATAATTTAAGAAAAAGATTTTAAATTAATTACGATTAAAATTACCTTAGTGAATATTTTTACAAAACCTGCATTTGTAAATAAAACCTCTTGGCCTCTTACAGGGATTAACTAAGTGTGGGATTCATCTGCCTCAACCTAACTTTCTGAGTCTGGATCTGAGATGTTAATCATCAGTTTCTTGATATCAATATAAGAAAATGGACAGCATCTGAATATCATTCATCACATATGCAGATGGGGTCTACCATAGATGTGTTGCCTCTGGCCGTGCTTTTCTTTTGACTGATTATAGACAGATTTTCAAACAACAGCCTCACAGTTAGACATCAAATTTTTATATATCTAGGGTTAGGGTTAGATGAATCCTCACCCTAAACCCCTCTAAATAATATTTACACAGGAATAGACTAAGTGTTTCCTCAAATTAGAACAAATTAAAGGCAAAATATGATTTGTTCCATTTATTATCTTACTTTCACAGCGTTGATTTCACCTAGGGAAAACAAAACCAAAAAACATCCACTCTTCCCCTTCAGGGTTAAGCACCGGTGTTGTTTGTACACATTAAATATTTACTCCTTTTGACCTAATAAGTTGCAAGTGTGTAAAATCATTTCCCCCATTCACTGATTCATATGCATGTTGAAAGAAATTTACACTCTGTATGAAAAGCATTTTGTGATTTTTCAGTTATATTGATTGGATTGCATATAAAAAAAAAGTCCAATAGACTCAGTACAAGGATCCTTTCTAAAATCCATCATATAAATTAGAAAACTTAAATTTCTTTTTGTTCTTGTTATTATCAGTAGCTAACACTATTATCTAATTCTAAAATCCAATCTCATTCAAAAAATTTCATTCTTTTCCTTTTTAATTTACAAATATTTTGTGATTATGTTTAATTTATATGATTCTTCAAGAATATATTATAAATGTTTCTCCTGTATACCTCCCTACATTCAGAATATATACTAAATGAGTTTGTTAAATGTGTCCATATTTTGTGACTGGTCATTTTAATCTCCTTATAATTAGTATTCATCAGCTGAGTTAAGACAATTGCGATAAAAAGGATGAAAACTATCAGGAAATTACCCAACTACTAGTTCTTAGCTAGATATTGAAAATTAAAAAAATAAGGTCATCAGCTTTGGAGAAATACATCTTTCTTAAAACTTCAGCATTGTCTGAGACATTGTTAACAGTAAACATGATGATTTGTAACGTTTCAGGCTACATTTTGTCATCTTCCAAGAGATTCAGATTACAACTTCATCACATTTAGTATCTGTACTAAAGTCTTGTGTAAGATACTTCACAGGAGAAATCTGGAAAAGATATACCATAGACACACAACAATACTTTGGATTGCATGGACCTGATGAACACTAGATGAAAATTATAAACTCAGGACTTCTGTGAAGCATCACTGAATTTCAAAAATTATTCAGTCATTTTTGGATGTATAGGATTACCTCTGCTTAAATTCAGAAACTTCATCTTTCAACAGAGGTTACTGATTTTACGGAGGTAACACTGAGAATTTAATGCTTCTTTCTTGGAAAAAAATGAGTTTAAAAATTATATTTCTCCTGCAGCATGTTCTGGGAATCCTGGGTGCTATGAATAGCAATCTAGCTGTCCCTCTCAAAATCAGCAAAACTAAGCTCAGCACAATAAATGACAGTCTTGGTGCTGGGCAAAGTTAGTCATTGCCAAGCTGACCAATACAAAGCCCCTTTGGAGGCTGTGCCCTTACTCTTTCTAAATAAATTTAATTTTTCACATGTAAAATAAAATAAGAAAATTTAGCTACCTATGCCATGTCGTGAGGTGCTGAGATAAATAAATATTTCTCCCTCTCATACTTCCAAAAATAAATTATTTTATTAATTTTACATTGAGATTACTCTCTTATTTGCCTATTGATCTGCTCACAGCATGGTAAATAAACCTGTATCCAAGCGAAATAAGGAGGGAGAGGGATTCAAAACTCTCAGTCCCCAAATCTCACACCTTCCCTCTTTGTGACCTATGCCCAAACAATATTCGATATGTTCTTCTAGCCCAGCCAAGTGGATTTTCCAGGACCTCAAGGGCAAGAAATTGCAGATAGTACTTACTGCAATGAATATGTGTAAGAAGGGAGGGATGGCAAGGGATAGAATATATTTATTTAAGCGTTAGTCCATTTTCATTTCCAGGATTTTGTCTACATGCTTTACTGAGCCTCTACTCAGAAATTAGATCGCTCTCTTTAAATCTTATGCCCTGCTTTGGCTTTGAAGCTGTTTCAAAAGCTGGCAGCTCGGATGTGGCACAGCCATGCGGGCATATTTTAAAGTGTCAGATCTAATACTAAGCATTACAGTGTTGGAAAAGAAATGTAATTTGCTTTGAGGGTTGGACTTAGTATTGAGAAACATTGTTGTAATCCAAATTTTTCATTAAATCTCTCTCCCTCCCTATTTCCTTCTATTCCTCCCTCTCCGTCCCTCTGTCTCCCACCCACATGAACTCATACAAACCTATGCTCACAGGCACACTCACGCCTCATTCTTTTTCTTTCAAAGTCTCTCTTATACCAGAAAAAGAAGTGAGCCTTGTGATTTCAGACGAATGTGGCAGCTGGATTTAAATATATCATTAAAAACAAAGATAACAATTCTGAAATCTTCTAGATATTATTTCATTATTTGCTGGCTTTCTGAAAGAAAATATCCCATTTAAGTTCTTGACCATAATTCAGGTTTTGTTAAAATATTGCTCCAATATTCTAAATGCATGAAACTTTGCCTTTTGCACAAAACAAAATGTTGGTTAGACATACTGTGCCACACCTTTAGGCTGTCAGACAGTGAGATGAAAAATCTTTAGTTTACAATGTTTATTGAAGATGAAGGATGAGAGAGAGAAAAAAGGATGAAGGAAAAAAATCCCTGTAGGCAAGTCAAAATAAGCTGCTTTTCAGAACTCTGGTTCTGTGATTTGTCCTTTAACTTCAGCATTTTAGGACAATTAGCAAAAAAGATAGAGTTGAAAGAGATATGGCAAATGTCCACCACTCACATTACAGAATGCACGGCTAAACTCTTCCCCAAAGTAGGTACTCCGGCCACTGGCATGACTTTCATGCAGCTCTGTCTTGCAGTCATGTACTGTGTCAGTGTTGAAGCAGTAAGATCTTTAACACATCTGCTTGCTTAGCTCCAGGATCTCGTAAGAGGGACCTCCAATGCAGTGCTATTGATGAACAGCTGGTGGCAGGAGGATCGTGCTTTTCAAATGAGTCTATAATGATCTACATTTCAGATGTGTTCGGATGTCATGTCAGCAGCTATAGAATGGACCATATCCACCAGTCAAAGATCACTGACCACACAGTTCCTTGTCCAAGTGTGTGATATGGAAATACATATACAGGCACTTCTTTTTTTTTTTCCCCTCCCCATTTTTCTCCATTATAGCTTGGTTTCCTAATACCAAGTTAAAACATTCATTTTTAGTATGTTTGGCACAAAGTTGGCGCCTTTGCCTGTTATCATGGAGAAAAGCCAGACAAGTAGGAATACCATTATCTGAGGTCTGATATTTTTTTTGAATGACAAGTTAAGAAGTAATCCCTTTCATTTACCTGTGAAGGAACTCAGTGACTACAGAACCCCTAAGGAAGCAAACAGAAACATCAGTTCTGACGATATGACTATTTCACCAGTGTTCTTCTTGCTTTACTTTCAAAAATTAAGTGCAGCTGTAAGACTAAGGCTGGGCCTAATTCTTTTTCTGAGGGAATCACTCACATAAATAAATATGTAAGCCGCCTTCCAAAATGGGGTGGAAGGATAAATATTTTGAAGCTTTATTTTCTGTAAAAGTTAAGTTAAATCAATTAGTATGATTATAATATTTTAACCAGGCTGAGCTCCTGTTCCTTTGTTTTATTGTCTTGATTTTCTTATAACTAAAAAAAAAAAAAAAATTAGGTGATTTAATTCTGTCTTAAGGCCTCAAAACTGATTTTTATTAAGCATATAATCATATAATTAACACTCATTAATTAATGCATATTTTAAAGCTGTGGGAATAGTGGATTTTTTTCAAGTGAAAATTTAATTTTTAGAGAAAAACAGAAGCACTGAAAAGAAAACCCTAAATCAGTTTGTCTGTAGATAACAGGGTAAGAAAAACATCTTCCTGTTAACAGCATTTGTCTTGGTGAAGTTAAATAACAAATTCAGTGTCCATGGATGCTGACACTTTATAGTTTGTTAATGAGAGAAGAAATTACAAATTATCTGTATTTCAAATTGCCATCAGGTATCTTGAACAATGAATGCATTTTAATATTTTTTCCCAGAGAGAAATGCATTTGTCTTCCAAGGATATGAAAATTAGCTAAGAAATCTTTGAGATAAGGTCATATTGTGGTTTTGACATCTTTTGTTTATCCTTTCTCTCTGTTTCTCTCCTTATGTACATATGTGTACATAAATGTATTCACAGGGATTTGTTCTGTTTATTTACATATGCATATGTGTATATGTATACATATTTATATATATATGCATTTGAATACACATGGACAAAGCAACTCTGGGTCAGCAATAGCTATTATAGTCTCAATATTGCTCAGAATAAAGCTACCACACAATTTCATTGCTTGTTCCCATCTCCATGTGAGTGTTTGTGTACAACTGCATGTGTACATGTGTGTATAAAGAATCTGGCTACACCTGTCTTTGTTCACTCTTGCTTACACTTGAATTAGATGAGTCCCAGAATAAAGACTAAAGTAATCCAGGGTTCCAGCCATGGCCCTTGAAATTGTTGAACATCAATGGCATTATCCTAAAAATTATAAAGAAGAAGAAAAAAATTCTTTGGTTTCCATGCAAACAAGACCTTGTTCTTTGTTTTTAAATAAATACTCTCAGTTTTGTGTTGATTTTCACCTTGGTCTTCCCATTCTGTCTACATTGTCTGCACTCTGCTTGGGCAATCATGTGCAAATTTTAGCCAATGTAGTGCTTAAATTTGCCGCATAAATCAGGCTCCTGTTTAATCGAAAGCATCTCTTCATCTCTAGACCTAATTCCTCATCAGATACAAATCAGAACAGTTTTTCCATTTTAGCTATAACTGTGTACAGTAGTCGTATGAATGTTTTTTTGTATTGTTTGCAATATTATGATATTAATGTGTATGCAACATTGTAGAGAAGTAATTTTTTTTAAAATGGAGAAATGGGGTTGTACCCAAATAATCAAGCTCAGTTTCAGTTTTATATCTGCAAGCCATGTGTAAGAGTTAAATAATGCAGTAAGAGTAATTATTATTCTAAATTGCATCATTTTGTTTGGGTAAGATTTCGATTTGCCATTCAGTCTTTTTATCAAAACACGTGCATTCTGACCTTGGCTTTAAAACTACCATGAAGTGATTATTCCTAAACTTTTACAAAGGTGTCCCTTTTAGAATTAATATCACAAATATTTATGGTTTTTGAGGGCTGCTAGTATAAACATGGTCATTTTCACATGTTAACAGATAGAGTTGAGATAAGAAAGGTTTGTAAATGGCTACTGAACAAATATATGCATTTCTTCTCTTCCCATGCCTGACCCATTTGAGAATAAGTAGCAACAAAAAATGTTTCTTAACACCCAATGGTGTACTTAACGTTGGCAGAAGTATGTGTCTTCTATGGATTTATGGTGAGAAATGTCAATATCAAGGCATTTGTGACAGCTCTTATCTCTGCTATGTTGGGCTGCACATGTATTAAAAGCTGAAAGCTAACTTGCTTTTTCTTATTTTATGTCTGTTTTTGCAGCTCAGACTGTTCGACCATCACAACAAGGTCACACAGACACATGGTGGATGTTTATAAGTGGAATGGTAAAAGTTTGGCCACTTACCTAAAATGAACCAACACATTAGTATTGACTAGTTAAAAAAACACAACAAAAGTTAAAAAACCTCATAAGAATAACGGCACTGCAGCTTACACTGCTTCTCTAATGGTGACTATGAAATATGCCTAAGGAAGAGCAAAGGGAGGGCAAGCTAGTAATAATATATCATAAAATTAGACCTCAGAGAGGGTGCCATTATCCTGAGAAATATCTGTGAATGTGGGTGGACCTATGTAAGGGTTAAGCTCAGCCTGCAAGTTGGACTGAAATTCACTGCCTTAGCAATGACTGCTTAAGTGGTAACGTGTTCTGGAAAATAAAATGAATTAATCCAAATAAATATGTATTTGAAAACATTTCTCACCAGTGTCACCAACAGATCAGATCTTCTGCACACCCTAAGAAAAAGCATTATAAACAGGATTCCTGTCATGTAACTTTAGAGATGCCAAGTCAAAATCTGCCACCCAAAAGCAGAGCTGTTGGTGAAAATTCAGGAATCCAAAGCTGTGTTTGCTGGAATGTGTGTGTGTGACTGCTGCTCTGCATGTGCAGATGTCCATAAGCATCAGAAGCAACAGCTTCTGGTGAATGTGAACTAAGAAGGGATGACATCCATGTAGTCCTGTGTTCTCACCATGTATTGATTATAGGAAGAACAGTAATTTCAACTGTTACAGCCTTTTCATTCAAGGACTTTCTCAAGCTCTGATTTGTTAATGTGTACAACTACTCTGGGAGGGTGCCTATGAACTAACAAGTCTGGATCAAGTTCTGTCGCTGTCATTGTTCTCACTCTTCCTCTCTTTCTACCCCCTAGTGTTGATGCCTGATTTAAAATGTGGTTCTGCACAACTTATTCTGACCAAGCAACCTTTAGTCGTACAGCTATTCATCTAAAGGTATCATCAAGGATGTCTGTATCTGGCAGGTAATGAGCTTCTATTCTGAAGGGCTAAACTGGTTTTCCTAGTGCAGAAACCTCATCTAGGACCTCTGCAGCCCTGAAACCCACCAACCAAGCACAGACAGAACACCTCCCTTCTGCTTTCACTGTGAAAGCAGAATATACTGTTTTATATTGTTTCCACATCTGTCTGGGAACACTGTGTGATACCACAATGTAGGAAAAAATAATAATGCTACAGAAATTATAACACTGTCATTTCTTCAAGAGGCATATCAATGCAATTCATGGTAAAGTATTACGCAGAACAACAGAGCCATGTCTGTGGTATTGAAATAAGGGTGAGATTTTCAGCATTGCTCTGTTATTATGCAACAAATAAAATAGGGGCTGATTTATTGCAGTGCACTGAGTGGGGCTTGTATCCCACTCATTAGTACCACTTCATCCCCCGCAGCATATTACATGCACTGACTTCCTAGCTCCCTCCTTTCCGTCTTCCCTAATTCAGGACAAGGATGTGCTCATAACTGACAGCAGCACAGTTTTATAGATTTTTAAGGTTGAAAAGGATCATTCTACTATTTACTTTCAGACAGCAAGGATTTAATTTAGTACAGTGCTTGCTAGGCTAGTACTTGCTAGAGATCCTTACCCCCAAATAACCTGTAAACACCGATGAAGAAAGCAAAGGAATTTTCTGGAAAGGGACATTTGCAACCTGTATTGCTGGAATAAAACCTCAATTCAGCTATTTAAAAAAGCTCTACAGTCCTTCTTAATATCTTATCAGCTTCCAGGTGCAAAGCCTTATCCCATGAACAAAAGGAATAGAACCAGAAAACCATTACAGGTTGCTAAATGTAGAGGTTGTGTAAAATGAAAATCCTTTGCCTTGTAACGGTGTACTCTTTTTATTTAAGATGTTTTGGGGCAGGAACTGCAGTCCTTCAGTTCTGACAACCCAGAAGATTAAGTAAGAAACAAAACCAAAACAAAACAGAACTCTTTCGCATTAGTTGTCTGTGAACTGCCCCCCAGTTTTCTTTGAGCTGGATTTCTACCAAAAAATTAGCATGTCTGGATGTTTGTGTGTATAAGGGAGAAAACCACTAAACCACTTGCAACTTCTGCTCAAACAAGGCTTGTACGTAGCACAGGTAGATCAGCTTTCACATATATTCAGTAACTGAAGACACAGGATGGCTTGTACCTGAGCAAATCCTCACTGGCATATTAGCCTGTGATATCCACATAAAGTTGGTGCATGAGAATGAAGGTCATCTGATTGCTTATGGCCATCTACATGGACTACAGCATCTCTTGAATAACTGACTGCCTGACTCTTCTTTATGGTGGCCCCTTTCTTGTGGACATCAGTGTAATCACAAGGAATGTAAATTTCAAAGGACCTAGTGCTGTAGTAGCTGTGCAAGTAATTTCTATTGTACAGAATTTGAATGGTTCTGTCCATCAAGTAAGTAAAGCTGTGTCCTACTTATGTTCATGTGAGGCAACACTCTGTCAATGAGATACATCAAATTAAATTCTGCAATGCCATGAAAAAAATGGTTTCATTCCCAGTTTGCCTACAAAACACCTTCTCTGAAGACACTGGTTTTCCTTTTCTGGAAGGGGAATTGTGTTAATTCAGATCCACTTACATAGTTATGTGTGGCAAGTGTTGGTTTCTGCTGAGTGACTGTTCTATGGGTATGTAAAAATACATATATCCCTTGAGCACTGATAGTGTTAGATAGCTTAGATACCTACCTAAGAAAATGTAAAGGATGAATTAGCACTTTTAAGGTATTATGATATGAAGATCACAAGATAAGTGCTAAATATTATATTAATGTGAGTCACAACATTGCTTACATCACTGAGTTATTCTGCATTTCTGGTAGGTTTAAACAACTCATCAGATGTAGATGCTGAAATACTGTTAAAAAAAGAGAAAAAAAAAAAAAAAGTGTGCTATGACACCAGCATTATGGACCTTACAGAATTCTGTATTTGTGGAGAATCAGAAAATTACAGCAATTGGGAAAAATAAAAAAAAAAAAAATAGTTTGGCACATCTATATACCTGCAGTTGGTTTTCCTTCATCTCCTTCTCCTTCTCCTTCTCCTTCTCCTTCTCCTTCTCCTTCTCCTTCTCCTTCTCCTCTCCTTCTCCTTTTTCCCTTTTCCCTTTTCCCTTTTCTCTTTCTTTTCCCATTCCCTTTTCCCTTTTCCATTTCCTTTTTCCTTTCTTATTCCCTTTTTCCTTTCCTTTCCCTTTCCTATCCTAAACACTTCAGCAGTATGTGTATCAAAGAGAGCGTATCTCACATTTCTCACCCCTTGCATACATGCACACACACAAACACAGCCGCACACACAAATAAATAGACTTGCTTATACAGAAAGTGTTCAAGGAAAAGGCTGTGCTTGCCTGAAGCAGAGGCCAGATGCTTTGACTTCCAGCTTTCTTCCATCAAAGCTGTGCAGTTTCGAAATTAAAATCTACAGCAATAATGAAACATATTAAAATGCATGCAAAGTCTTGAGGGCTTATAATATGCTAAAAACTGGCAATGCATGTTTACATCCATATATCAACTTGGATGTGCTGAAAAGATTTAAAGTGTAAAATATGCAAATATGTGTCATATTGTCACACTTGGTCTCCCTAATGGAACTCCCTTTCATCTCAACTTTCCTTAATTTCATGAATATTGCATGCCCCTCACACCTTTTACTCCTGCTGTTGCTAGGCTGAGAAGATTATGAAAATATGTTAATAGTAACTTTCATCAAATAAAAGTTGCAATATTCTAAATAATAAAAAATGTCTCTTAAAATACAAATGGTTGAGGTTTTTTAAGCTATTTTATTTTCCACTGGAAGCTCAGGTAACTGCCAGCCAATTAAATTAATAAGGAAATAGTGGGAAAATGATAAAAACCTTTGCATGTAAATTGGTGAATTCAGCAAATATTGGTGTGCATGTGTGCACAAGTGTGTGTATGCACGTAAACATGATAAATACCTTGGGTGGATCCATCTGGACAAAGAACTTGGGAAAGATTTCATTTTTGTCATATTTTTGTTTAGACACCAGAGTCT
>NW_010223926.1:40508-42624 GCF_000690775.1 Eurypyga helias
TATTTTCTTTGATCTGCTACTCAAGTAAAAGTAGTTTTTAAATTTTTATCACATTCATTACATAGCCCTATTCTTCTAAAGTTTTCAGAAAACACCACTTTCATGAGCAGAGCTCTTGGGACATTTGGGGCCAAATAATTTGAGCTAAAATATAATATTGAAAAGGAATTAAAACAAAAACAAACAGACAAAAAAAACCCCAGACAAACAAAAAAACCCACAACCCTGTAAATTTTTAAACTGTTTGCGTTATTTCCAGCAGATTGTCAATTTGTTTTTGGCATTTGAGTTAACTTCTTTAGCTTAATTCAAAAATTTTCCTGTGTATTACACTTCTCTTGTTAGAAGCATTCATTAAATAAACCCCCATTTTATGTTCTCAGGATTTAAAGGAAAAGATTTAAGGAGAGGAGGGAAGGGGAGAGGAGGGGAGAGGAGGGGAGGTGATGACATCACAAGCAAACAGGTGATGTAAATATTTTAACAGTCATAGGATGGCTTAAACAACTGTGTACTGCCTGCAGGTGTAGTGTGGCCTTAAAAATACATGGGGAGTAATATCTTTGTAGGATAAATCACTGTGGGTGGGAAAAGAAAAATAAAGCTTGTCACAGGGAGAAAAATGTGGCCACCACTGGGAGAAAAGAGGGAAGGCAAGATACAGAGGAAGATGTTGACATGGGTTGCTGACTCAGCACTCACTAGGGTGTCGTGAGCACATCTCTACAGGGTGCCCCTTACATCAGAAATGCTGAGGAAAAGGCGTGGACTCCAGCTGGCTTAGGTGATGCTGTATGTGTGTCCCCATGGAAGGAGATAAGCACCTAAGAACATCTCTTGTAGCACTAGAGCAACACACCAGACATCTTCCCATTTGTAGTATTCATCCAGGTACACTTTTGAAATCTAACAATTCATAACAGTGTCAGCTGCAATAGGCTAATATCATAAAGAGCAAAAGATTTATCTGCTTACTGTTTCTTTTATTTAAAGTCAAGGAGAAAAAACAAGGAAAGTTTTCCAAGAATCTGTGATGTAGGTTTCCTACAGAGGTAGGACTCTCACATGAAATGGACCTTTTTTAAAAGAAGAAATTTCAGCTCTACCACAGTTCAAGTGTCTAGACATTAGGCTGAGACAACCTCTGACAGAAAAACAGGTAGAAGCTTAATGGTATCAAACACCTTTCAGAAACCTCTCTCCACTTCATCACGGCACTACCATAGTTGCTGTCGACAGATGGCACGGTGAAACCTCTCTGTAATAATCATGTAACTTTCTAAAACTGTTCCTTTTATTATCTGTCCTAAGCTCATCTATTTTTAACTGCTGAGATTTATTATAAATGGAATAGCACAGCTTATAAGGTCGGGTAACCCTTGATTACAGCTACTGTAAATCAACCTAGATTCATTTTAATGAGACACATCATTCTTTTTTTTTTTTAATTATTATTTTAAAGAGTTTCTCAAAGAACAAACTTTTTCATTGATTGGTTAATGATCTTTTTTTTGGTTTCTTTTACCCACAGATTTCAATCGATGAATTACCATTTTTATTTCTAGAAAACCTGAGAGATTTAGTTTTGGCGGGTTTTTGGTTTTTTTTTTTTTTTTTTAGAACTATTAGAAACCCAAATAGATCTGTGGCTGTTAAAAATTAAACTTTACATGGAATCAAAAGAATACATCATTCTGATAGCTCGGTAATTCTCGTACAGGTTTAAAATGCATAGGTTAATTTACATAAATAAAGCCATATGGATTAGATGCTGAAAGCATTGTAAGCATCTCCAGTGCACTTTAAATGCTGTTTATTCTGTATCAATTCATGAAAAACCCATCTAGCAATGGGTTAAGTATCTCAGTCTGTAGACGTTAGTTTAAGTAAGGGTACTCAAAACTCATATGCCCAGAGGCAGTATTGCCCAAGCACTGTACATGCAACTCACCAGTGGGCTGTGGCAAAAGACCAGATGTTTAGACTATTACTATGTCTGCTCTTAAGTTCCCTGGAAAAGACCCATCACTCACTCACTTCCCAGCAGGGATCCAGTTGTGATACTGCCTACTGGCACAACACAGCTGGACATGTCGTGGTTTAACTCTGGTTAGCA
>NW_010223927.1:0-1061 GCF_000690775.1 Eurypyga helias
CCTCGCCCCAGCGAGGCCTTGGGAGCCCAGCGGGCTCCTGCCTGGCCTTAGGGCCGCCGGGGGAGGGTTGTTCCCAGCGGTTGGCGGGGTGAGCACCCGTTTGCCGGTGCTTTCGGGACGTTCTTGCTTTTCTGTTCATTGTAAACTTACTTCCAGCCACCCTTTAAAATTGCATTTTACCATGTTGTTTAAACGCAGGCTAATTCCAGCCTTTATCACGGGCAGTATTCTTAGGTCCTCCAGCGTATTGTCAGGTTTTCTCCACATGCCGCCATTCTTTCTTGAGTTGGGATGCAAAACCTTGTCGATTTTTAAACGTTTTATCTCTTTTTTTGCACCTGCTTCCTTTTTCTTTGATTTCAGAAGTGACAGGCCAGCTCTGCTTGCTTCAGCCGTAGTGAGTGGCACAGGTTGTTTCCTCATGTGGTATCACCATGGGTCTTCGCTCGTTAGTTGCCTGTAACTTGCACATCACGAGTTGCATTGATGGGTCACAAATATGATATGAACTCAGCAAACCTGACCTAGTGTCAGTACTGACTAGAGGTGTCTGATTTTAAAGCTCTTCTCCCAAACACGGGTAAGTTGACAGGTGTGTAAAGCTGGCAGATTCCAGCGTCTTACCTTGGGGCCCTGTTCAAAGCCTCACTGAAGCAGGAGCGGGTGCTGTTTGGCTCCTCATGGCACTAGAGCTTTTGGTGTTGAGCTGATCCCAGCCTCTCGCAGAAGGAGCTGCTGATTGCTGGTCGGATTTTCTTTTTGAATTTTTGCGGATGTTCTCTCTGGTGAACAATGAAATCTCTGTTGCCCACTGAAAATCGATCCCGTGTAGGTGTGATTAGAATGCCACAGGAGGGCTGCTGCTGGCTAGTGTCGGCTGTTGCCACCTGGAGGACTCTCCTGGAGTGCTCTCAGCAGCTCTGGGAGCTGCTCGTCTGCTCTTCTCATCGGTACAACAGAGGTGTTCTGCGTACTGACTGAATTTTGCTAAGCGCAGACAGACCAGAGAGAGACAAAATTCTATCAGAATAGAAATCAGATTTGGTTCCCACCCCCCCCCC
>NW_010223927.1:1092-2762 GCF_000690775.1 Eurypyga helias
AGTGAAATACGTATTTTGGAAATGCGTGTGGCTTAAAATACAGCTGAACTTGCAAGGACAGGCTTTAATCTCTGGATGGTGTTTTAAAATGCTGTAGGAGCAGGGTAGAAGCTCTGATGGAAATGAAAGAGCAAAGCTGAGACTGCGTTTTCTGAAAGTGTCACTTTCTGTGACCTGCTCCCCGTTTTGTTGATTGCTTAATAATACCATAGTAATCTCAGAGGAAAGATGTTGTGAGGATCCATCTCTACGCAGGTCATATTTGGATACAGAAGTTTTTGCGTGTGCCTCCGCAGAGAGAAATTCCAAGTGTAGTTTTGTATCCTCAGGATGAGTTTGAGCACTGAAATAAATTCTAGCTTTCTGGGTGTGGTTCCATGGTAGCTTTCATTCTTTTTATTACCCATTTTGCCTTTAACGTAAACCTTTCTTGCTTCACAAATATGTGAAACTGGTACGTGGTTGCATCTGTGTTTTCATGACGTAAAGATGTGAGTTTTAACTAAGACAATGTACTGCTAATGTAAACCTGTGGAACGTTTTCATAGCTTAAGGCACCAGAGAAATTTTTAAAGAGTTAGTTTACTAAAAGAAAATTCACAACCATAGGAACTGGCAGCGTGTCCTGAATGTGATCGCAGACCGTGTAGTCTGTGACAGGGACCTGGGAGACACCTGATTTATGGGTGGATTCTTAGTGCTGCTTACTACAGGGTGCTTATGGTTTCGCTCTGAAGTGGCAGGGGGCCCTGTCGGGGCCTTGGGCTGGCCCACGTGGAAGTCCCTGACCGTCGCTGACCCTCCGCAGCCTGGTGCACCCAGGGGAGGAGAGCTCTGCCAGTCCCAGCGTGCTGAGTTCACCTGGGTGCTGAAGGGCAGATTCTCTGCTGCTGCTGTTTGAGTCACTCCCTTCGTTAGTCCCATGATTATATCACCGCAGTTTGATGGTGCTGAATGGTTTGCATCGGGTCTTTTTAGTAGAAGAATCTGTTTTCCTTTATTTGGTGGATATTTGGCTTTTGAGGTCACAAAGGGGATCACTGTTTTCCTCACCTGCAGTTGTGTGCTAACTGTAATTTTTTTGACTTATCTCCTCTGTGGACTTCTGCTTGTTCTGCAGTTGGATGGAGCAGTAGCCTTGTTTGGATGTTGCCATGGATGACTGCTGCTTTTGAGTGCTTTCCTAGCTGCTGAAGCCACCAGGATTTGATGATGGAGGCCTTGCTGGAAGGAATGCAAAGAAATGGGCAGGGGAGGTATGTATGCAACAGTAAACACCAGTCATTCACGGTAGTTTTAAGTACTAACTTTCCTTCTTACTCAGAATCAAATCCTCTGGTGTCAGAGAAAGCTTCCCTTGCTTAAAGAAGGGCTTTGGAGTTTGTTCACTAGCGCTCGCTGATGGACAAATGCACTGTGCAGTGGCCTTCAGCTGGTGCAGAAGTCACTGAGGGAGCCAGCTTTGCAATAATCCCTTGTCAGTTGTTGTTGTCTGAATTGTTAGGTTTTTAATTTTACATCTTCCTGGAAAGCTTACCTCTTTTTTGGTTGATGTTGTAAGCCCTTCCTACCTTCTAACATCGGGAGCGGTCATAATGAAAAAGAGAAATAAATATTTTTTGTAACAGCCTTGTAAGGTTAATGAGACATCACTTTTATCTATTTTTATT
>NW_010223928.1:0-39733 GCF_000690775.1 Eurypyga helias
ATATATATAAACAATAATATATAGATATGTAAAAATAATAACATAGATATATAAATCTATATCTATATAAATAATATCTATATAAATAATTTATTCACTGATCACTCCATTTCTGGTGTGAAATGTGTGAACTACTTTTATTCGTTGCCCAATGTATGCCAAGTGACAAGTGGACAACTAACTCAAAAGTTTGACTTGCAAGTTTGGGCAGTTTTGTGATTGGATACCGAAGTGTCCTGTGATGTACTGATTTTTCTTGTATACTTCCAAGTCTGGTTTCTAGTCTGTATGTTATTGTTAAAAATTCAGTTTCCACTAATACCTAAAGTTCCCTTAGCTGGTCCCTGTCACTGATTCTAGAGAGTGTTCGGGGGTTATTCTTGCTCTCTTTTGAATACTAAAAAAACCCAGGAGGCTGATCTGTATGTGCTTTTCTTGTTGTTCATGTGTGTCTCTGTATGTATTGGGTGTAAAGGTGGAAAGAATCTTTTTCTCCCCTTCTAGTTCAGGTATGGCTGAAGGGTAGAAGTTTCAAAAGCTTCGTTGCAGGTTGTCATCCTAAACATAATGAGTTAATAGGCTGTAAGAATCGAGTCAGAGACTTTGAAAAGATATTTTCACATTTCACGTAAGTGGCTGTTTCCTAGGGTTTTCTCATGTGT
Organism: Eurypyga helias; assembly: GCF_000690775.1. NCBI lineage: Eukaryota > Metazoa > Chordata > Aves > Eurypygiformes > Eurypygidae > Eurypyga > Eurypyga helias. Next base: position 663 of record NW_010223928.1, read on the forward strand.
TTTGGTAGGAAAAATACGAAGAAGAGGTTCTACTAGTTGAATCCCAAATTTCAAATTCCTGCCTAAAAGTGCCATCCCATCTGAAAGTGCCTTGCCTTGACAAAAGACAGCAAGTCACAGCTGCAGGATGCTTTCTGTCCCAGCAAGGACTTCTGCAAGATCAGGCGATACTGAGGCAACTTTTGACCTTCAAAGCCTCGTCTAAACTAATACAGATCCTCACACTGCTGCTCTGGATACTGCCTGAAATGAGTCAACATTCTCATTTGCAGCAAATCATTCATCGTCCTAGGCATTAATCACCTTTTCCATGGCTCATTTTGTGGCTTTTTTTTAAATTCACTGTGGTGAAGAGAAAACCAAAATGAAGCCGCTGTCCTTTTGGTAAGGTTTCACGTGTGACCAGATGAAACCGTGGTTCTTAAATGCTCTGTTGTCTGCTTTTGAGAACAAGAAGCCTTCGCTTCATTTACAGGCTGCCAGTGCTTTGTGCTTAGTGAGTAGTTTCCAGGCCTGAATATAAATTTTTAATATTAATTTCCACGCTCAACCCTGAGGTCTTTTAAATTTTCATACCCTTGACCTTTGCTTCCTAATTCTTCCAGAAGTCAGAGGGAAAAGGGTCGTTGAATTCAGGATTTTCATTTGCTGCTGGTTTTGGTGCCTGGGCTTCCTGTTTTCCCGTTGTGCCAGATGTGTTTGTGTATTTGGTGTTGTTTTTCATTTTGTTTATTACTGTGTAGTGGTGACTGTGGGGTTCTTATGCCCTTGAACTCTGCAGATTAAATCTGAATGTGGCTAACTGTCACGGGAGCAGCCAGCCTGCAGAACAAAAACACTTCCCTGAGCTCGTGAAGCTTGATCTGAAAACTCATCTTGCGTGAACTAAAAACCCAAATCAGCCAGGCAGACTCATTTTTCCTTCTAGATTTCTAGCACACTCTTGTTTTAGCTGCCTGCCTCATGGCAAATCTCAATTTTCAGCCCAGTGTTTAGTAATGCAACATGGCTTATTTAACCAGACATGTGCATTTGTCCTCAAAATGATACAGTAAATGGATGTGCCAGAATTTAAAGCACCGCTGGAAATTTTACAACTACAGACGCATGTGTCTGAGCATTCGACATGCTTCAGAGATGTTTTATATGAGTGTGGATAGGCGTGAAAGGGCAGGCATGGCTTTGAGGCCATGGGGATATTGTGTTAAAGTTTTAAAATCATGCTGCTAATCGCAAATACCTGAGAAAGCGTCACAGAAAAGCAGCTTTTCATGAAGGAGTGACAAGTTAAGTGACCTAACAAACACTTCCATGTACCCACCTGCTGGTTTGTGGGTCTCCAAGTACTGGGCGAGAAGATGGGCGTTTAGGGTCATTAGCTACCTGTGGGATCTCGCGGTGGCTTCGCCCGCTGGCGCGTGTAAGGAGAGGCACGGGGTTAGGGCTGACGCTGGGAGGACAGGCTGTGCAGTAAAACGCTTCCTCAGTCGGGCAGTGCCTCGCTTAGCCCCGTCACTGAACGCAGCGAGTGTAGCCCTAACTGGCAAGGCAGTACTGAGCTGCAGCTGTGCGAAGCGCGGGCGCAGAAATGAAGAGATGGGCAGACGCACGTGAGACCAGGCAGGTTGAAGTTCAGCCTGTTTTGACGCACAGGAAGACCTCTGTCGGCACTTTCTGTCTGCTTCCCACCAAGTACCTTGTGCCTGTACCAAGGTGCTTAAATTTTTTAACACCCTGTAGCCAGAGCCGCTTTGTGATTGTGTACCTACACACTTGGAAATGAGATGTTGGCTCCTACATTAGAAGGTGCTTCCAGACTTCTCTTTTTAATTCCTTGGCATTTTCTAGATTCTGACTTGCAATAGCATTCAGTCCAGGACAGACAAAATGAAATGTTTAGTAATAGTTTCCAGCAGTTCAGCATCATGAGTCTTCTTTTAACAAAGCTTCTGAGGACTTTTGGAAATCTGGCCTCTTCCCGAAAGGACTGTAAAGTGATAGGAATATCAAATGATAATTTCAGCTGAACTTCAGGTAGTTTTTCAAAGTCTGCACTGTAAATCTCACAGAAGACCCAGATCTTACAGAATCATAGAACCATAGAATGGTTTGGGTTGGAAGGGACCTTAAAGATCACCCAGTTCCACCCCCCCTGCCATGGGCAGGGACCCCTTCCACTAGACCAGGTTGCTCCAAGCCTCATCCAGCCTGGCCTGGGACACTTCCAGGGATGGGGCATCCCCAGCTTCTCTGGGCAACCTGTCCCAGTGCCTCCCCACCCTCTCCGGGAAGAACTTCTTCCTGATATCCAATCTAAACCTCCCCACTTTCAATTTAAACCCGTTACCCCTTGTCCTGTCACTACAGGCCCTTGTAAAAAGTCCCCCTCAGCTTCCTTGTAGCCCTTTCAGGCACTGGAAGGTGCTATAAGGTCTCCCCGGAGCCTTCTCTTCTCCAGGCTGAACAAGCCCAACTCTCTCAGCCTTTGATTTTTCTGTTGTTTTTCTATGGATGTCTGTGAGTGTCAAACTTGTATTGTTTTGGGATTGGGCATTCATCTTATTGACAGGCTTCAAAAATCTCTTTATAGATCATCTGGGACAAGAAAGAATCTTATTTAGGACTCACTTTTCTGTATCACTGATGAGTAGTTTTCAAGGCCAGAGATGGTATCCCATTGCTAACTTGTCTAATGTCTCTCTCCAGTCCTTTACCATAAATGTCCTTCTGTCCCCTCAAAAAGATGGAAGGAGTCAAGAATAGCTCATTGGAGTTTTCTCTCCCAATGTGGTCATAATTCCCCTCCTGTGGAGCAGAGCTCTGCCATTGTATTTAGACTGCATCTTCTTGTGTTTAACTTTTGTTGGCGGTAAACTCTGAGCTAATTTGGGTGGGGATTTTCAAAGGAAATATGAAGCTTTGATGCCCTGTGCTTGATGGTAGCTGACATGTTATGACATGTCATGAAAATCCTAGCTTTGCATCTGGAGAAGGTCAGGGCAGGGAGAATTCACCTGATCTAGAGACTTTAGAGAATGAGCTCAAATGCTTCTGTTTCCTAGGATTGCCAAGGTGGATGTTTTCCAGCGCAGGCCTGTCTATATTTTGATTATTTGTTTTTGTTTCGCCATCTCTTGTATATTAAAACACCCAAACTTTTCTTAGCCATCATGACTGTCGAAGAGGCAGAAGTATGGGATCTAATCAGACAGTGAATTTGAAAAATCCACAATTTTATAAGAAGCCAACCAGAATCTTCAGGACTCTTAAAAGAGGCTCATTGTTTTAGGTGGCAAATGGATTTTGCACGTCTGTGATTGTCTTATCCTCTCATAGAATCAAGGATTTAGAAGGATTTAACTGTGTGTGTCTTCCCACAGACCTGTATTATTTTTGTGAAAGTAATTTAATTTTCTAAATAATAAACTGGAGAAAAGCACTACTGCCAACTTTGAACAGTCAAGACTGTTTTTTGTGTAACTGTTTGGAAATTATTGTCTTTGGCACCTGGAAAACTTAACTCAGTTCCTTTTCTTTTTAAAGGTTCTTTATGTTCATTCCTGTTCTGCAGGTGATTGAATGTTTTTTATAGTTGTGGTAGTCAGCATATGGGGCCTATTATGTATGTTGTAGAATGGTTATCAGGCAATTTGACCAAAATTTTAACTCCACGCTTCGGTATTCTGCAATACTTTAAGACAAAATGCCTTGTCTTGTTTCTAATGGCAGGAATTTCCTGTTCAGATGGCTGTTGGCCAACACCCCCAGGTCCTTTTCCACCAGGCAGCTTCCCAGCCACTCGTCCCCAAGCCTGTAGCGTTGCAGGGGGGTGTTGTGACCCAGGGGCAGGACCCGTCACCTGGCCTTGTTGAACCTCATACAGTTGGGCACATCGATCCAGCCTGTTCAGATCCCTCTGTAGAGCCTTCTTACCCTCAGACTGATCAACAGTCCCACCCAACTTGGTGTCATCTGAAAGCTTACTGAGGGTACACTCGATCCTCTTATCTGGGTTTGAAGATATCAAACAGTACTGGCCCCAGTCCTGAGCCATGGGGAACACCACTGGTGACCAGCCTCCAACTGGGTTTAAGTGACATTTCAGTGGTTTTTAGACATTTGCCTTCTTTTTCTGTACTTCCAGGTTCTAATTGACTGGATTAATGATGTGCTGGTGGAGGAGAGAATCATTGTCAAACAGCTTGAAGAGGACCTTTATGATGGGCAGGTGCTGCAGAAGCTGTTAGGTGAGTTCACACAAGAGAAGGCGGCCCCAAAGACTGAAAGGACCCAAAGTTGATCTTTTCCAAAGCTGCAGGCAGCAGCAAATCTGTGCAGTTACTCACCCTCTTATCAGTGATACAGTTTGTTTCACTCTTAGCTAAGTGTCAGCTTCTCCATCTGTTCTTCCCAGGCTGCCTGCTGAAAGGGGGGCAAATCCAGATGATTCCTAGGTATCTGATTCGTGGACTAAGAATAGTCCAGACATCCGAAACGTGTGGTAGAAAAAAGGTGAAGAGATTTGTATTGACAGTGGGGGACCAAGGAGAAGCCATGTGGTCCAAAATGTTATCGTAGTTTGCTTCTGAAACCTTTTGGGGTGAGCTTTTTGCAGGACTTAATAGAATTACTTTTAAGGGAAGAAATGAGAAAAAGCGAATGCATGGCAACAGGCTCATTCTCCTAATGTGGGCTGATGGGCAAGTGGTTCATGAAAGGATGTACTCGGTTAGGCAATTGTGATTTTGCAACCCCCTTACACCTTTGCAATGTGTGCGTTCACAAAAGAATCACAATGGAGAAAAGCTGCTGATACAGTGATTTATGGGAGTGCTTTTAGCAAACAAAGAGACTTGAAGCTTCAAGTGCCATTGTAAATCCACACTGTTTCTTGGAGACAGATGGTCAGACTGCTCTGGGTTTCCTTGTGACATGTTTTCAAGAGTGGGCTGGGGTATGGGATGTATGTGTCAGGTTGGGGCAAGAGGACCCAGTGCTGCTAATCCCACTGGTGCTAATGGATGCTGCTTAATGGATTTTCTGCACATGCCCCTTAGATAACAGGCCTGAAGTGTTTTGGTGAACATACACACACTTTTAAAATTGGTTAACAAGAATTACTTTGTGTGCAATTAAAACTCCTCAAAAATAGTTTGAGGACTAAAATGAGTACTTTTATCACCGTTTGGTTAGACTGCAGCTGGGACCCTCCAGACACGATGTGTAGAATCATAGAATAGTTTGGGTTGGAAGGGACCTTAAAGCCCATCCAGTTCCAACCCCCCTGCCGTGGGCAGGGACACCTTCCACTAGACCAGGTTGCTCCAAGCCTCATCCTGCCTGGCCTTGAACCTGGGCTGAGAATAGGTAGGAGCTGTAATACCTGACAAAAAAAATGAATTTTGCAGGGGACTTTAAGAAAAGATCTAAAATAATTTTAAATAGTATTTGCATGTTTTGGTAGTCTGCTTAAAAAAAGGCTCAGAGACATCTTGGCTAAGGAACACTTTTCCCATTATTTAGATATTGATAAAAATTTCCTACTGTAGATTGAAAGAAACAGTGAAAACTAGTCCTGATCTTCTGGTCCCCAAGAGCAGAGTGAGTTTGACTGCTTTTTCTGCCTCTGCTCTTTGGAAAAAAGATCAGCTGTTGCTGTTTGCTCTGGTAGCTGGAGAACTCTACCTTCCTCAGCTCTCTTTTTTGAGAGAGGGAAGATCAGCTCCTGTGTCTTTGACGAGGACCACAATGCAGAGGAAGAGAAGAATGACTTCTCTGTGACTTTGTCAACAAATAACTATGTTACGGAAACAGAATTCAAAACTTGGTAATGGCATTTGACAAAATTTCCTGCATTAGTTCAGTTTTGGAAGTAATCAATCATGATGTGACAATGCCATAAACCAGTTCCAGTGAGTCAGTAGAAATCAGAGTCTCACCTGTCTGTGACTCTTGATGGTTGAGGGGGCAAAGTTTGCTTTAGCTTAAATTCATACCTTCAGTTAACCTGAAATAAAGCTCGTCAAACTGAAGTAAATATCCGCACAATATTCCCCTTTTTTTGCCCTAAATTAACTTGTTGTTAGAAAGTTTAAAATCTCCTCAGATTCCTTGTGTAGTGAAGGCTGTGTTGTGCAAAAAGCTTTTCATCAGTGGAGAAAAAAAGGGATGCACAATAAATGTGATTGCTAACTTGGTGCCTATCTGAAAGTTATTATATACTTTGACACCTGATTGATGAGGCGTGTTTTGCCAGACCTTACCAGTTTTCTATCACAGGTTTTATTGGAATTGACACTCTTGGAAAGGTTTGCTTTCAGCTATTTTGCTCCCTGAGGAAAATAATAATGTTGGAAAATTTCTAGCCAAGTCCAACTGTGCCCAGTGCTCTGTGCTTGTTTTTCCCTCCCAGGCCCCTGCTTAATCTGATATTGCCTGTTCTTTTTGTTGGTGTTTTTTTTTTTTTTTTTCCAAATACATAAAAATTGGCTGACCGTAAACTGAACGTGGCAGAAGTGACACAATCGGAAATTGGCCAGAAACAAAAGTTGCAGACAGTCCTGGAGGCTGTCCATGATTTACTCCGACCTCATGGATGGACAATCAAGTGGAACGTTGATTGTAAGGGCTCTCTTACACTTTGTGTCTCAGCTTCCCAGGCAAGGGGGGTATGAGAATCAATGGGTGGATCATATTCTCTGCAATGCCACGTTTTTAAACATTATCTATGTGTTACCACATCCATGTATGGATTGTAACCCTTAACTCCTTCTGTGGTCTTTCTTTAAACGTACATGGCTATGGGATAATTGAAGTACTTTGTTCCTTTAAGCATATGCTTTCATTGGAAAGTTTTTTTGTTTGATTCCTGATTTAGAGTCCCTACAGATATGAGAAATCTGTTAGTCGTTCAAGTACTAGAGGGTGGTCTAATCTTTCAGGCCATCACAGTGAGAGTCAGAGGATCCTGCATCCTGCTTGAGGATGCAGCTTCTGCCCGGCTAAGTGGGAAGTACCCTCTGTTCAAGCATGGCCTGTTAGGATCCAAAAGTGAGAATGGAATTTGAGAAGTCACTTCACCTAGCTAGTAGGTGGGGTTTGTGTCTTACATCTAGGAAAGCTTGTGTTAACACTCTGGAAGTCTGCTAAAAGCAGAATTGTCCAGTGCTCTCCAGTACAGTGGAAGGTAAGTGGTTGAGTCCATCTGCTTTTCATCACCTAATTAGAGAGGGAGCTGAAGAGTCTGGACTGCTAAGTTAGGCATGTAACTTGAAGGGGGTGGGTTGAATGTGGTCTTTCGTACCTGTAAAAGTATATTATAGGCTGCATTAATTTAGGAAACAGAAGGTAGAGGGGAAAAAAATTAAAGACTCTGTTCACCAGTAGCATTTTTCACTGCCTTTTACCTGCCTTTTTCCCAGAGCTGTGTGTTTAGAATAAGGGTTCAGTATTTCCTTATTTGCTTCCTTTTCCTTGTTTCCTGCAGCAATCCATGGCAAGAATCTGATTTCCATTCTTCACCTTCTGGTAGCTTTGGCAATGCATTTCCGGGCTCCCATTCGACTGCCTGAACATGTGTCTGTACAAGTGGTAGTTGTACGGGTGAGTATAAACTCGTAAGAAAACTTGATCAGTACAGTCATTATTTATCACTCTGAGTTTTGTACTATTGGGTGGCTCCTATCTGTTGCCTTACGGTCTCTTTTCATTTAGAAAATTCTCATCCGAGCTCTTCTGTGAGTCCCAGTCGCGAGAATGCATTTTTGGTGCACTTAAATGTGATCCCAAGAACGTTGTAGCTTTAAAATGTTTGGGACCACCGTTTGCTGCTGCAATATCAAGCTGAAAACATGTGGTGGGATTTTATATAAGAGAGAGTTGTGCCTGTAACTTCTGGCGCTTTAGTAAATAGTTTTTGCCCTGCGTGTTTTGTAGAGAAGCCATTGAAACACAAACAGCACAGGAAGGGGTTTCAGCACGTAGAATCTCCCTGGTTTGGGAAGCCTCTTACTGATGTTGTTTTTCCCCGGTGTCATCTTCTTCAGACTTAGATGTGTTGTTTTCCTTGGCATGCTAATGGACTTTCATCATCTCTTCCACAGCCTTGTGTTTTTGTTAGCTTTCCTTAGATATGGAGGAGAGGTCTGGCCTGAGGAACTTTGACTTCTTCCCTCCTGCCCTAGATACTGGCACAGTATTCCTCTCTCTGCTTGGCGTTGACTGATTGCTTTCACGCTATGAAGACTCTACTTTTGGAGCATCAGTACTCTTGCCTTGTAGCTCACCTTCTGTCCCAGCTGGAGCTCCCAGGGCAGTACAGTCTGTAGCATGCGAACCCAGCTTTTCTCAGCAGCTGTTGAAACACCGGGCAGGGCCGTTCCAGCTGGCCACGCTGGTCCTGCCGTGACTGTTTGCTGCGGTGCTCGCCGCTGTTGTTGCAAGGCGGGCTCAGCTGCTGGCAGCAGGCTGCCGAAGGGCTTTCTCTACGTGCCATTTACTGTTAGAGCAGTCAGGCTGTAGAGGCTTCCTTTCAAGTATAAGGAAGATGAAGTGATCTCAGACTCTGTTTTGCAAACGTGGATCCCCTTACAAGATGGGATTGCATGGTGGTTGATTAGGCAAGCCTCGTTTTGCTTCTCATTTGAATAATGACATTTTCCAGGCTGCCTGCCTGAATGCTCTAGAGGTACAGGGAATGATGTAAATGGATAATTGATGGATACTCCCTGGCTCACAGTTAATGTATGTATTGTCTTTAAGAGGTGATTTTTAATTGCTTTCAGTCTGCTGAAGTTGTTCTATTTTAAGAATGGTGAGTTAAGTATAAAGTAACATGAACATTTCTTTTGATTGTCATGGAAAGGTGAGGGGGGAAAGTGTAAATGTAAAGTGGCCAACAGTCCTCTGACACCTTGATGCTAGAAATCTCCTTTTGCCTAGTGAAGTGAAGAGTCTTCTGTAACTGATGATGTGTCAGGGAAAAAAACCCTTTAGGCAAAGAGGGAGAGCCTCCCTTACCTTGTCCTTCAGGCTTCAGGATCCTCCACCTCCGTACCAGAGGGAAGCCTCTGGAGAAGGTGTTTTCTATTTTTTCCTGTTGGAGGAATATAGAGAAGACACCTGCAGAGGGTCTGGTTCACCAAAGTCCCTGCATCTTGAGACTAGAGGAGGCTGAGGTGAAGACAGGATGAGATAAAGGCTGACAGAAACTAGGGAGAGAAAGAGAAAGCAAGGAGCGACTCCTGTGTCCCTAGAGGAGTGCCTGAAGGTGTCAGAGCAATGGTACAATGAGAGTTAATTCAAGCTTGGGAGGCTGTAAGCTCTTGCTCTTGGACCTAGTCCTAGGGATGGTTTTGGTAACTGCTGGCCCTGTGGGAGTGGAGGGGAAAGAACCCCCTATCCCACTGCTAGGAGAAGCTTCACCCCTTCAGCTTCATTTTTGTAATAAATGGAAAGCAAGGCCCAGTAAAGTGAAACTGGAACAGTAACTTCTGCCTTATTATTTGGTACACTGAATTTTTGTAGTTCAGCATCCATAATCTAGTCTAAAAATACATGCTGGTTCAGTAACATGGATCTCTTTAAGTGGATTTTATTTAGCCTTTGTTACACTAATGGCAAACAGAAGAATGGTAATGAGGTTAATATTGTACCTGATGCAAGTAAGAAAATTATTATGATTGTACCTGATGCAGGTAAGAAAATTATTATGAAGATTATTATAATAATGATAAATTTATTGTTAAATGATGTCTTCTTGTAGATCCAAATAATTATTAGGATTCTGTGAAACTGGATCATAATTAACATAAGACATCTCCTCTGAGAGGCTTTAGTTTAAATGCCTCTTCTTGCTTGAATATGCATTTAAGGGGATTAATGAAGTTTGTTAAATGACCTTTGCAAGCTTTACAGTATTGACCCCACAGCAAGAAAACCTTGTAAGATGTTGTGGGAGTATTGTGCAAGAACACACCCACACTGAAATTTCAACACCAGTTAAGCCTCACTTTCATGGGTGTCTTTGGCGCTCAGGGTTATCATTACCAACTTCGTTGAGCCACCCTTGCACTGTGCAGATGCCCAAGGTGCTTCTTGCCCGGAAGGGCTGTGCTTACACTTGGAAAATAAGGGAGTCATACTGGTTTAGCAAGTTAGTGCTTAGCCGAGTTGTGTGCGTTTCCATAGCCCGTCCCAGAGCAACGCAGAATACCGTATTAGCTTGTGTAAGTGCTGTGGGCTTTTTCTTCTCTAATTATTAATGTCCTGCTCCATAAAATGAGACCATCACAACAGCACTGTGCTACATGGGAAGTATTTATCAAGGTCTCCATGGAGTGGTGGGGACTCTGCCCTTCCCTTAAATTCTTCCCTTCCTTTAGCATCTTGAGGTGACAGACTGAGACTTTCCTAGGGTGCTGTATTATTTTTTGAATTAAAAATAGTTAATTTGGAGTCTGAGAAAAACCTGCTGCTGGATCTGTATCTGTCAAACAGTACACTAACCTTTTTTAGTCCTGCACTGTATAGTTTGCTCAGAAACAAGTATTTTGGAGAAGGCTTTCTGCTTTACCTTCCTTGGCAGGAAGAACCTCTACCTCACCATCTGTGTGTCAGTGTTACCAGCAGAATAGCCGCAAGACTAACCCAGCAGAAAACAGCTTTTGTTTATATTATTTTATGATGGGCACCATGAGGAGCCCCTCAAGAGCTGAGTGCCTGAAATCCACTTTCAAACCTTTCTGAAATCAACCTCCACAACTGGTTTTCTTGGTGTTCTTTGTGTGAAATAGAAAACTTTGTAAACAGGGCGATGTGTGTCCAAGTTATACACCAAGTGTCCTGTCAGAGCAAGGGTTTAGGTGGGTCTTTAAGACCCTGTCAATAGCGACTCCAAGTGCTAAGAGTCTGGGATGGGACACATTTTCATACTGGTGTCACTCAACATTTGCCTCTTGTTCCAGCCCTCCTCTGTGAGGGCAGGGAGGAGAGAAACTCTGTGGTTTCAGTACATGCTTCCAGTGAGAACTGAAAATCCTGAGATTGTTCCTCCAGCCGACTTTACTGTTTGATATTTGAAATGTAGGCTTGCATGTTGAAGAAATACCCTAATTAAAGAAAACAAAAACGTTCTCAGAAATATGTGTAAAAACTGCTAAACGCTCGCTGTGTCGGTTATTTTTACGAGGCTCCAGAACTGAATCACAGAATCACAGAATGGTTTGGGTGGGAAGGGACCTTAAAGACCATCCAGTTCCAACCCCCCTGCCACGGGCAGGGCCACCTTCCACTAGACCAGGTTGCTCCAAGCCTCATCCAGCCTGGCCTTGGACACTTCCAGGGTAGGGCATCCACAGCTTCTCTGGGCAACCTGTTCCAGTGCCTCCCCACCCTCTCCGGGAAGAACTTCTTCCTGATATCCAATCTAAACCTCCCCACTTTCAATTTAAACCCGTTCCCCCTTGTCTTGTCACTACAGGCCCTTGTAAAAAGCCCCCCCCAGCTTCCTTGTAGCCCCTTCAGGCCCTGGAAGGTGCTATAAGGTCTCCCCGGAGCCTTCTCTTCTCCAGGCTGAACAAGCCCAACTCTCCCAGCCTGTCCCCATAGCAGAGGGGCTCCAGCCCTCGGAGCATCTCCGTGGCCTCCTCTGGACTCGCTCCAACCAGTCTATATCCTTCTGATGTTGGGGGCTCCACAGCTGGACGCAGCACTCCAGGTGGGGTCTCACCAGAGCAGAGCAGAGGGGCAGAATCCCCTCCCTCGACCTGCTGGCCACACTTCTCTGGATACAGCCCAGGATACGGTTGGCTTTCTGGGCTGCCAGCGCACACGGCCGCTGTCTTTTGCATTTAGATTTCCTCATCCTCATTTTAAAAATTGCGGCATGTCCCACCTTGGTGCAAAGTAATTCCCTTGTTGTCTGAGTTACAGACTGAAAGGTCAGAGGCAAGACAGGACGAGGAATAAATGTGTCCGGTGGCGGTGGTGGGAGGAATCAAAGTTTTATCAAAGAATGACATTTGCTTTTGGATTGCAAGGCCGTGCCGTGCGAGTGGCATGCGCAGCTGCCTCGGGGGGGCTACGCAGAAATGCTGCTGTTTCCGCCTGTCGGGGGGTCAGCCTTAGCATCCGTTCCTCTTCCTCATCAGGCGTTGGGAGGCATTATTCACTAGGCACCGCGTCGTGAGTTTTTGTTCAGTTTATAGCATCTTGTCCCTGGGCTACGTGCTGCCTGGAAGGTCCAGAAACTGTTAATAAAGCTGAAACAGGGTGGGATGGAATAAAGACAACATTGCTTTGTATGCAAGAAAACATTGCCCTGTCAGACGCTCCCTTGTTTTTCCATCCATGCTGTCATCCTGCCTTGTTTCACCGAACCTTCTGGCCCTGTTCCCGGGGGGGGTGGGAGGAGATGCACGCGTGGTGGGGCAGCGAGGGGCTGTGCAGACCCGGCTGGCTGGCAGCGTCCCGCACAGAGCCCGCCCCGGGCATGGAGCTGTGACAGCACAGCGGGGGGAGACCATGGCTTCTGCATCCTGCTGTCATCCTGCCCGGGTGCTGGCTTGAGAGAGCAATGCTGCCTTCATTCCTTGAGTAGGGAGTGGAAGGGAAGGGCAGGAGTTCCTCTTACTGACTTTTAGATTTCAGTTCTTATTTCGTGGGCCTACAAGGAAGCTGGGGGGGACTTTTTACAAGGGCCTGTAGTGACAGGACAAGGGGTAACGGGTTTAAATTGAAAGCAGGGAGGTCTAGATTGGATATTGGGAAGAAGTTCTTCCCGGAGAGGGTGGGGAGGCACTGGGACAGGTTGCCCAGAGAAGCTGTGGATGCCCCATCCCTGGAAGTGTCCAAGGCCAGGCTGGATGAGGCTTGGAGCAACCTGGTCTAGTGGAAGGTGTCCCTGCCCATGGCAGGGGGGGTGGAACTAGATGATCTTTAAGGTCCCTTCCAACCCAAACCATTCTGTGATTGCTTCTGGGGAAGGATGTGTTTCTCGTCAAAGCTGTTCTCCCCACTAAGGTCTTGTTTAGGGTTCAGCTGGGAAAATGATTGAGATGGCATATGAACAAAGAGCTTGTGGGGGTGGTTTCCCTGCTTACCTGAGCTAGCAGCTTCATTAACCCTGCTCTAAGTCATTCTGACAGGACCAGGCTCTTTGTGTCAGCGTTTTAAGCGTAAAGAAGGGAGGAAAGAAATTCCTCCTTTCAGTCACAGGGCTTTATCCCATAATTTTGTAAAGGACCCATAGAGATGTTAAAGTTTTTAACTCAGATAAAAGCACTTCCAGCCTGTGAGAGGCACATGCTCTATCTCCAAAACTTTGGAGAGGCTCAGAAACCTTTGGCCCCATTTGTGTCAGAGGGCTGTGTCTTAACAGAGCCGAGGAAGCTGTTTTGAAACTGGGTCTCGCTGCACAGTAACTCCGTTGGGTAGGAGAGTCCTTGTTCATGCAGAAAGTCATCCCGAGGAGAGAAGACGCGGTGACAGGGAAGTACTGGTCGTTGTGAAATCACTAGTTTGGCTGTTTGCGCTCCCTACGTTTCCAGGGTGGATGTGTGACAGGTGTCTGGCTGGTGGCCTCAGCAGCGTGTCTGCTCTAGGAGAGCCACCCTCATGCCCAGGGAGCTGCGCTGGCCTGGGGGCAGCCGTCCGTGTAGATTCAGCCCCGGACCTCTCCGGAGAGCTGGGCACACACGGATTGTGTCAGAGTGTTGGTTGACACGGTGACATGAACGAGTACCCTTGGGTAATTTAAGACAGGGCTGACAAACTCTAATTTGTGTTCGAGGCACGATATTGACTCTGGTCTCAGGAGGAGAATTATTAGCAGGTTTGTTGGCAGAAAGTATATATATGTATATATATACACACACATGTACATTTCTCAAACATCCGTTTGGCTGTCAGCCTGACAGATGCCACTGTTCTGGGAGTGAACCCTCCCATCTCAGCTGTTTCACCTCTACCTCTACAAAACTCAGCGAGCATCCTTTAGCCAGTTTTCTCCTCTGGGATTCTGAAAAATACTGAATACTGCAAAGTCCCTAATTAGCTTCTCCTTTATTAACGCCGTCTCCATTTGTAACTCCATCTTCTTTTGCAGAAACGGGAAGGCCTCCTTCAGACCACTCACGTTACAGAGGAGCTGACGACTACGACAGAGTAAGCACAAAATGCTTCAGCTTCAGAGTGTCAGTGGTGTGTGATGTGAAATCGTTTACAGAGGCAAAATGGAGACGCCTTCTTCCCCTCACCCCTGCTAAATTAACAAAATCCCTTAATGTGTTGCTTTTTTAACTATATAGAAATAACTTGGCCTCTGGAAATATGTGACGAAGGAGAAAAGTGTCGTCTTGTGTTACAAAAGCTTTTAACTGGGCATTTCATTAAAAGTCACCTTCGTGGGCTTTTTTTTCTCCTGGATTCTGCCGGTAGCCAGATATAACTCATTTCTGCCCAGTGCTGCTACCTCTTTCAAGGAAAGAGCTGGTCTGGGTATTCGGGGGGAAGAGTTAGCTTGACAGTTCTATGACATACCTCTCAAATCCGAAGTGATACCCTCTTAAAGTTGTTTTCATGTAATACCTCAGCACTAGAGCTCAGCAAAAACAAACCAACCAACCTCTTCCCTCTCCAGCTTTTCCAATGGCTTTACTCTGCTTTATGTTTTTACAGTCCTTTTTATAAGGAGAAGGCTAGACACGCACTTTGGCTGCAAATAAAAGCTGGGATTTTCTTTCGCGTGGCCTGAAGGCAGCTCTTCTGAGAGGGGCTTACATGAGCCCTCCTTCAGTTTATCGGAGTATTGGCTCCCTGTAGGGTTGGCTCGGCTTTCCCTGACTTTGAAGATAAATGGAGTACCATGTGGCTAGCTCAGTGGGGAGGATCTTTCAGATAGAAACGCTCAAAAATAAGATCATAACATCTCTGTGTGGACATTAAAGATCTCAGTGGGTTTTTGGTAGGATCAGAGCTCTGCCTCGGGACTGTGGGCCAAAATTCCTCCCCTCACTCCTGTGCTCTTTAACAGTGTAGTTAGCTTGTCCTCTCCTTCTGATGGGGTTTGTAAGGTGTAATCTGTAGAGTGGGGTTTAGACATTTTTTAGCAAGGAAGATGTTTACAGAATTGCATGTCTGTTTATACATGTATTTTATGAAGTTATTTAATATTACACAATTTTAAGAGGTTTACTGTTTAATGTGTTGCCTACCCAGATAGAAGTATAGCTATAGAAAGTGCAATGATCAGCAGAATCCAACATTTGCTGAACACCTCCAGGTTCTTCTGTGCAAATCAGGGCCTGATTCTCAGCCGATAAACATCTGCATATGTCTGGTGATGTCACTGGCAGTGCATATAATTCATATGTGGAAGTATTACTTACATGCTATCCAGATGTGATGTATGATTTCTGGCTGCAGAGAAAACAGATTAAAGTGAGATAGTTAGCTTTGCTTCTTCCGAACTGTGTGGGGTGGCATCTGATGACTGTATCTGTGGAAACTGTACACAGAAGTACATTTGTTCATTCACTCCCCATCATAAAAATAGTTATGCATAAGAAATCATAATTATGAGTTTCCATTTCCAGTCACTTCAAATGTGTCTCATTGGTGGGCTGCTGGGGACATTCCTGCAGCAGGTCAGGTCTGGTCTGCAACCTACTCAGGCTCCTGACTTGGGAGGAGTGGTTAGCCCTCGGCATCTTGCAGGAAAAGGCCTGTTAAGCCCATGGTCTTGTCTTTTCAAAGTGTTTATTCATGAACTAACCTGATGTTTTTGAATGCTCTGACTTGCAGGATGATGATGGGAAGATTTGGTAAGTAACAAAGTTGACTGCAATTTTTCTTAAATTTATGTCAGTCCCAGAAATCTTGTCTTTTCCTTCAGCAGATCAAGACAATGGAATGAGCAATTCCTAGGGGTTGGAATGTATTGCGGGGGCAGGTTTTATTTCGCCACACAGATGTGGAGCATAATGGGTAGAACCAGATCATCCAGCATGCTGCTTGTGCTCTTTAGGCAGCTCTCGATTTGTTTTGATTCGTAAGTAATGAACAGCAAAAATGCTGCATGGGGCAATATGTCCTAGTGCTGTTGTTAGTGGCTTTCAAACAAAAAAAATTTGCAGCCCCCAGCAATGAGAGTTACACCTTCTTCATAATGTGAGCATTTAATTTACGTGTAAGTGAACGTATGAAAAGCTGAAGCAAAGGTGTTTGGTATGAGGTCTAAGAAAACTCTGTCTGCTCACTTTTGGAGACCAGTCATCCCTCTCTAATTCCTTTGCATGGAGTATTTTATCTCCTCCATCTTCACCAGGTTTTAGAGTTTAGACCTTACCAACCACAGATCTGGCCTGCCGAGAGGCTCCCCTTTCTTTTTGCATTTTGTTTTGCTAGTAGCATTAAGTCACTTCTTTTCACTGGAGAGAAGTGGACTCCTGTAAAGGACTGTGTGTGTGATGAAGAACAAGTAATTTAGTTTCTCTGTTTGACAGTTATAAAGTTTAAATGCTACCATTTTTCCTCTACACTACTTATTTTACGAGTACATTATTAGTATTAATGTCAGGGGGCTGTAGGGACTAAATAACACACCTTCAGATACCCAAGGAATTTGGATGATGTTTGTTTGTTTAACAATAGAAAACTACTGAAATGTGTTCTGTAAATAAAAAGAATTTGAACTTGGAAAAACTCATAAAAACTATGTTGACTGTGTAACAGCTTAAAACCCACACACTTTTCCAGCATTTTTATGCCTTTTTAAAATTTTATTAATGCAACTGCGGTTGGTTAGATTTCTAATGTTTTCTTGTTTTACCTGATGATGACAGTTGCCATCCAAAAAACTCAGTTTGGAATATTTCAGTCAGCCCAAAGCTGCCACAATGTGAAATGCTGCACTAATAGAGTCAATTTAATAGATTTTAGTTTGTATTCTGATAATTTAAATCTTCATATTCTATGTAAGCTTTGCTCTTTGTACACTGCTGAGTCGGATTTCACTCCAGTTTTAAGTTTTACTGAAATCAAGGGTATTACCAGTGATTTTTAAATTAACCATATGACTATCTGGCTTTGATGCTGAGCGGGGGACACAACCATATAGCTATCACTGTAGCTGCTGGTGCACACCAAAACCAGGTGAAGTTTCAGTGGCTCACTCTTCAGAATTGGGGCAGAGTCAAAATTGGTGTTGCATTTTAATTTTTTTCTCCACCTTCATATTTTGTGGACCGGTTATGAATGGCACATTCATAACAAAGGGAAATCAGAGAATGATATGTTTATTTCCAGTTACCTCTAAAATTCCCAGGGGAGTTCAGTCTGGCATTTAGTTAGGCACCAGAATAGGGTGACAGCTCTAAGCTTGTGACTCTATTTTTCAGTTTTCTGAGACAGGCCCTTAAGTCTGTGACCCATAAACTGCTTCCCTTTCTTGGCTGTTGGAGATGTATTCATTTTTGGTTTTTTTCCCCCTAAAACCAGAGCGTGATGCCTTTGACACACTCTTTGATCACGCACCAGACAAACTCAGCGTAGTCAAAAAGGTAAAAAAATAAAATTCAAGTTATATTTTCTACATTGTGTGTTTTCTTATGCTTTTGGAAAGATAGCAAGAAAGGTCTGGAAAACCTTTCCAGAGGAGGATTCTGAGAGTGAGAAGGGTGTTCATTCCCCAGAGATCACGGTTTCAGAACCAGGTACCATTGGCTTTGGTCAGACTTGTCTCATTTTGCTGGTTTATTGCCTGGGACTTTTCTAGGTAGCACTGCTGGATTCCATCAAAATGAGGCGGGTTAGACAGAGCTACTCTGCAAAGTATTTGCAGTGGCTCAGGTTATCCTGAGTGGACAATTGTACACACTTTTCTATCTCCCCGGGGCTGTCCGCGAGCGAGGGGGGGGTGGGCTGTAGCTGATGTGAGCGGCGGGTGGTGGTCACCCCTTCGCTGGGCTCAGTGCAGCCGGTCGTGCGTGCCTGCAGCCTCAGCCTCCCCAGGAAGCTCTCCCTGTTGGGTTTTCAGTTCATTCTTGTGCTAAAGGTGATCTTCCACAGCTGGAAGATATTTTCCACAGCACACTGAAATATGATATACTCGTAAATACGTTTGCTAAATATAAAGCTTTTATGGAAGAGTTGTTTTTGTCCCAGGGACCTTCTACTTAACACTAATCCCTCTGGTCCTCTGGTCTCCCCACCAAGGAGCAAAACACACCAGAGCGTATCCAGACATAGTCTTGGCATGGCTCTTTGTGCTAGGCTGAGCGGAGGGGTGAAGTAGCTCTTGATCTCTGCCGGCTCTTGTTAGTTTTAGAGAACGGATAATGGCAAGACTCCACGTTGTTGGTCAGTTTGTTCCAACGTGGCTTTTGAGCTGTTTATTAGCACCATAATGTGCTAAGATGGGCATTGTAATTTGTCCCTTTGATTTGTGTGAAACAGAGGATGTATGCATTTAAAATAAAACCTGGAAGTCTCTGGAAGATTTTTATCTTTCCAGCCTGAAACGTCTTCTAGAAGAGTGTTTTTAAAGTTGATACAGAATGAAGTTATCTCTATCCACGCAATAGAAGTGTGAACACCCAACTCAGCGTCTCTTTTGGAAGTGTAATCAGGCTGGCAGATCTGTCCTTCAATACGTGAGCACGTATCTGGCTCATAGTAGCAGGAATCTTCCATGGCTGCTTCCTGTGGGAATAGAAATGCCAGACTTGAGTTACATCTTGACTGTAATTACCTCATTGATAGGCACACGTCGCTCCAGGAACGGAGGTGCATGCAGAACTGTGTACTGTTGGCATCTTGGGAGTCTTGTCTCAGTGCTGCTGATGCCTTGCTCCCAGGCAGTGGATCTTCTCCAAGAACCTGAAGAGATTAGTGTGGGCACTACGTGCTCCTACTGCTTGCTTCATCTTCACAAAGAACCTACAAAAGAGCTAATGTCATCACAGCCTTTTCCCGTAATACTGAAATATGCTTCCTAGCACGTAAAGCATAACTAGTAAGCTGTATGTAATAGCACCATCTGGTGACTTCTGCCATACAGTGCAACAAAAATCACTGTACGACCCAGTTGTCTTCGCTTTTATGTACTTACAAATAGCACACCTGCATAATTCTTAAGCCTAAAAAGATGTCTTAAAAGATTGTTAACCCTTTCACATGGGCACTGACTGTATGTTCTAACATCACCGGTTCTTGCGTTTTCTTGTATAGTCTCTGATCACCTTTGTGAACAAACACCTGAATAAACTGAATTTGGAAGTAACGGAGTTAGAAACCCAGGTAAGAGACTTTGTGTGTAACCTAGCTGTGTAAATTGCAAACCTAGGCCCTCGCTCTGCGAAGCCTTGTTATGGAACTGTTCGTCTTTGGGCACGTTAATTTATGGGATGGGGGCGCTGTCTTTTAAGCATCAGTGACGTTCACTGATGCTTGCTTCCTTTGCTCATATTTACATGTACTTCATGTTGCTGTTGATTATGTATTGTAAGGTGATACTCTTGGTTATGTAATGCAGTCATATTAATGACTGTGGAATGTGGCTGGATTTCACAGCAGCTTGCCTCTCGGATCAGAGTGGAGGGCTGCAAGGCATAATGGGTGGATGGTGGGCTGTGTCTTTTCTAGCTGTGAGGGTTCATGGTGAGCCGGTATAAGCTCTTAATAGCTGGCTGTCTGGGGTTCTCGGGAGGAGTATGGACTGCAGTGTGCAGTTCATCGCAGAGGTATCAGTGCTTGCTTTGATCACATCGAAGTGGGACTGGAAACAATTTTGCTCTTGCAGCAAACGCCTTCATATCCTCCTCTTTACCCTGCTGCCTTGTGAGCACATGCACTGTGCTTGCTTCTCAACAGTGTGCATTAGTGACTTGGAGCTCCGGTACTGCAGTGGCTTGACTGCCAGCAGTGTCCAGGTTAGTTTGTTTAAAGCTAGTGGAGGTGACTGTCTACCACCACCATCTGCTCGGAGGAGTTCTGGGTCTCTAGTGCAGAACTGAGTACCGAATATGCTTGGAAAACCTAATTAAGTGTGAATTTCAGTGTCAGTGGGTTAGTTCTCACTTTACAGGTCAAATTAAGCAATTTTGGGGCATAGTCTTGACTGAGTTTTACAAGTAAAAACAAATACTCTTGCCAGAGTTCACTGAACTGTGGAGAAATGGTTATCTTAGTGGCCTGGCGAAAAATGAAGCATGGTACCTATAGAATGATACCAGGAGCATGGGTAATTGGTTTGAGCCTGGATTAGTTTAATACCATTAATTCCCTGCTATTTTATAGCTTTACTGAGATAAATGGGTGACTGGATCTAATCTGTCACAAGAAATTGTTGCTTAATGCCTTGGAAGTACCCAACCCTTGGTGTTTGAAAAGGTTAGAGGATGTCACGTGTGCCGTATCGGGATCACAAGTGAGAAGTCTTTAAAATACATAACATTACCCCCCTTAGCCAGTAACACATTATCCTGTCTGGTAGGAGTACTGAATAGTGTTGCTGGAAGTATTTATTATTTAGTATTTACTGAGCTGTAAACAATCTATTCTGACTTGGAAAAAATGCTATTTTGTGAAGTTAATCTTCCTACCTGTGACAGTGGAAGGTGTCCCTGCCCATGGCAGGGGGGTTGGAACTAGATGGTCTTTAAGGTCCCTTCCAACCCAAACCATTCTGTGATTCATTTAAAGCTGTGATTGAAGGCAGGGATTTGAATATCCAACTCATGACTTAAGAGGGATTGTGGTTGAAATGACCAAGTGCTGTAGTAGTAGGACTGGGGGTATATAATCTGCAAACATGTTTCCCAGGAAATATCTCTTTTTTAGTTTTGGGGTTTTTTTTTTAGATTTTAATTGAAAAAGCTTTTTTAAAAACTGAAGTTGGCAAGTTTCCTCAAGCAAATGTGGTGAGTGTGAGGAAGAGCAAGAACAGATACGTGTGGTCTAACCTCACCCCAAAGTATTCAGTGGCCTAGTAAATAGGTAACAGGGTGGGGGTAAAGAAGACCTTGTTTTCAGTCCCTGCCTATTTGGACCAAATAGTCTGCACAACTAAGAGTACAAATTTTCGATAACCCCCAGGTGAATTGCTTTTAATTTCTCCTGCTTAGAGCTATTTACTGTATGTAACTAATTTAAATGGTGGCTGGCACGTGTTCTTGCACGGGTTAATGCTATAGCAATAGCTGATGGGATTCCTTGTTTCGCTCAGGAAATGAGAGTAGGGGAAGTAATGCTACCAGATGTAGGGAGAAAGCCTTGTATCCTGTGAGGCTGTTTTTTCTTTCCTGTAGAGAACGGGCAAGAAAGCAGCTGTATCAACAGGCTCTTTAAGATCAGACTGATTTAGCTTGCTGAGCTGGTGATTGCAAGGGTACAGGTGAAGTGGGGAGCAGATGAAACGGAGCCCTAAACGCTTGTTACACTTGCTGTCAATTCCTTGCAGTGTCTGGAAGGAGCAGTCTCTGACTCCTAAACGTTCTTACGTTTCTGTACTAGCAGACAACAGCATCAGAAGTCAAAGTACGTGATTTGGACCAAGCATTCTTTGTTCTGCTTGCTTTTGGATGCTTATTTGCTTTCACCTAGGAATGTCATCAGTATTTCTGTTTAGTTTGCAGATGGTGTTTACTTGGTTTTGCTCATGGGTCTTCTTGAAGACTATTTTGTTCCACTTCACAACTTCTACTTAACACCTGAAAGTTTTGATCAAAAGGTGGGTAGAAATTCCAGGTTATATGCTTTTTGCTTTGCACCACATGATATTTTCCAATCGTTGTGTCCTTTCTGTTTGTGCCCAGTAAATCAGAACCTGGTACATCCTTCTGTTCAGTAGCTGTAGTAAAGGTGCACCAGCTGTGACACTGAATGGTTAATACCACTAGAAGGTGCTTCTGAAAGGAAGGGCTAAATTCCCCATAGTTAAGCAAGAAGGGTATTCTGTTACATCAAATTATACATAAAGCTTGTGAGTATCCAGAATGAATAAATCAGTAATGAGTGCTTTGTACTGTTTAGTACTTTGCATAATCTAAGTGATTTATTAACCTGTAGTACTGCCTGAAGTGTTTTTGTGCGCAGGGATGCCTTATTGTCCTAGACAGCAGAGCTGATGCCTGACCTTGCCTAGTATGTACTGTGTAAAAATAGGCAAGAAAGTCTAAAGATGAGAGATGGGAAGCTCTGCTTTATGTGCATGCTGTAGGCTGGGATTGACGTGGAGATAGAGCTTCTTCCCAAGGTCACAGAATGTCATCCCTAAAAACTGCTCCCTCATCTCATCAGTATCAGTTGCCTAATACCTGTTAGTTATTTTTCTGTATTTTATTTAATGTTCCTACAAGCCAAGCAAATAAGTATCATTACTTGGTATGTAAATGAGATACTGTAGTAAAAGAGGTGGTGGCTGGGCCATGATCTTTGGTTCATCTGAGGTTAGAAACTTTGTTGAGTGCTCACAGGTAACATGTTTTGAAGCTGATCTAAAGCTAAGGTCCTGCCAGAGAGGGAGCGTGCAAAAAAATTGCCTGTCTGAAGTCAACTTGTGAGCACAGACGTCTGGTTCTGTGTCCAATTCCTGGCAGGATCATTGCCAACGGTGCTGACTTAAACTAGTGAGAGAATGTGGTAGCTTGTCTTTTTTGGGTATTTCTTCCTGTTTGGTAAGGAGTGAATGACTTGCTGCGGAACAGCAGTCAAAAGTGAGTTTTGAGGAAGAAGAGTGGATTCTTTGCAGTCTCGGATTACTCTCAGGATATTAGAGATGGAAGGAGACAAAATAAGTGTCTTGCTGTTGGTGCCACGCTTGCTCCATTGTCTTGTGCCCTTCCTAGTGTTAATGGTGGGAAGAGTACTTCACACACATTTTGTTGTCATAACCAAAAGTTTGCCTCGTTCTGCAGTTGTTCCTGGACATGTATGCACATCTGTGTATATTCAGTGCCTGGTATCACAATAGTCTGAGCCTGGTTGTGCTGGAGCAGCGCATCTGCCCTTGCTTTTTATTCTGCCAGGCTCTGCAGCAGAGAGGATGCCAGTATTGTGCTGGCTGAGCTGGAGCAGGACGCGGCTAGGTCAGGAGTGGCAACATCAGCAAAAATTAGGAGAGCGGATGCTTTGTAAGGCGAGGGCTGTTTAAAAGGATGGGGTTCCCATAGTGACTTCACTGCAGGTATTGCTGTGAAGCACCCCTCGGCAGTAGTACCTGCTCTCTGCGGGGTGGGACTTCAGTGCCAGCAGCATAACCCAGCTTTGCCTGGGCGGATCATGTCAGTGTTGCAGGAGGAAATTGAGCCGCACGAATGAACGTCGCTACGGATCCAGCCTAACAAGCTGAGCCTGCTGGTTCTCTGTAGGTTGTACAGGGTTTATTGACTTCCTCAGGACGTGGAAAGTTGCTATTTGGGAGCTTAAAGGGGCTCCCTGAAGGCATAAAATCAGACTCTGGTAAAGAGGGGTTTCTTTAGGTGTTAGGTTTGTGGATAAGATAGGGATTAGTTCTTTCTGAATGCTGTATGCTCCACAGGAACTTGATAGAGCAGTGAGGAAATGGTTATCTGTTACATCTTATCCAAGCTGTCCTTTATAGCTTTCTCTTGCTGTTTTATCCTAGTATGTTGAATTTTCACCCTTGTGGATGCAGGATGCTGAACGGCAGCCAGCACCTGTACAGTTGTGATTTTGTTGTTAACAGTTTTAATTCATAAGGATTATCCAGTATTCCTCAAGTGATGCTGTGGTTTTGTGTGGAGACTCTGCCCTGAGGAAAGAGGAGTTGTAAATCAAAAAAGGAGAGGTACACTCTGTGCTTTTGTGAAAGGAAAAAATATTTTTATCTTGAAAGTGATTGGTTTTGTCACAATGAATGAGGAGGAACTGTAGCAGGTAGAAAAGAGATTAATAAAGCCCTGACCAAAAAGCACCTGTGAAAGGGGCCTTTCTTCCTAGTTGTAGGGGAGGTTTGTGTATGGATCTCCCTGATTTTCAAGATGAATACCTTTAATTAAATCCCTCCGCCTTGCTATGTATCTCCAGAACTGTCATTTGCAGCAACAAAAGTGCACAGAACTCATAATCCCAATTACCTTGCTTGAATTTCAGTAAGCGTGAACAAAAAAGCTGCTGTGCAGGTCTCTAAACCATAATGTTCACTCCTCAGAGGAGAGATAAAAAGAAGACACCTGCTTTCTTGCATTTTTCCTTTTTGTCCATTTTCTTTTCTCTGACTCTGTCTTCGTGGATGATGCTTGGTGGCTTGCTCAGGGAGCTTTCTGCACAGTTATGCCTGGCTCGTTTTGCAGTTGCACTGCATAACCTCTCTAGGAACTGCCACCACCGAGCATTTTGTTAACCTTCACAAGAGAAACCTCAGTTGACTTTTATCTCTGTTTTCAAGTAGAGGAAGCCAAAGCACCAGGAGGCTGAGGGATTAGCACAAGGTCAAGCAACAAGCCGCCATGTTCCTTGATGAGATGTTGATATTGTGTGATATGCAGCTGATAATACCGCAGAGAAGACCAATATTATTTGAAAATAATTCCATTTAGTGTAATTATTTCTTCTTTCTGGCACACCCATATGTATTCTCATTTCTGTTCAGTTATGTCACTTCTGATTCCTTGTTGCCTGGGCGGCGAGTGATCTCTTGCCTCGTTGTTGGAAATGCTGATCTTGAGTAGGAAAAACTCAGCAAAGTGCAGCTCTGTTGTAGTTACTGGGAGCTTTCTGGCCTCCGCCGTAGAGACTGAGATCAGGGCTTAAATATTGTTTTAAATTTTGAAGCTTTGAGCAACCTGGTCAAGTGGAAGGTGTCCCTGCCCATGGCAGGGGGGTTGGAACTGGATGGTCTTTAAGGTCCCTTCCAACCCATTCTCTGGTTCTGTGATAAATAGAGTTATCAGTCTCTGTGTCAAGTATAGGGAGAAAAAAGCATTTTAAAAATTCGATTAAAGGTTTTTAATGCCTATATAATTTTGTGATTCTAAATACTTTCTCTCTTTCAGGTCCATAATGTTTCCTTTGCTTTTGAGCTGATGCAAGACGGAGGACTGAAGAAACCAAAAGCTCGCCCTGAAGGTATGGACGTGCCGTGTGGCTTTAAACAGTATATAAAGATGTAGTAGCAGGTGCATTTCAAGTGCACCTCTGTTCAAAGGCAGTAGCAGTAGTACTACAAGGTGGAGCTGTAAATGTGGCCCTTGACAGTTTTCCACAGGATCCATTGTCTGTGTCTGGGGTGTATCCTTGCCTGTGTTTCTTGTCTGGAACAGGTTCACTGAGGTGTACAAGTGAATGATCCAAGAGCTGTTCAGTGCTATATTGTAAAATTGGCTGGTATTCTCAATAACCATCTGAACAGGAAGCTTTTCACTGTCTAATTCTTACAGTTAGCACTGTTTTGGACTCGTGATTAGATTTTGGTGACAGATAACTGAAAGGCTTTTTTTGCTTTTTAGGAGAACTGGTAGCAAACTCTCTTCTCGGTTTATGTGGACTTGGGAGTCAGAACTGAAAAGTGTAAAAACTGAGTGTTTTCTCTGGACCTTGAAATCAGTCACTGTCGAGGCCTACATTGTTACTTGCACTAGGGATAAAAAGAAGAATTAAAACTTCACGACTGCTAAATGAGCAATTTCTGTTGCCAATGTTACAAACTACACGTGCTTTAGAAGTTTCCGCAGAACAAAGGAAAATGAGGAGCCCCCAAGAAATGTTCAGTCTGACTTGAATTGAGGCAAAGTGGTGATAGTAAATAGACTAACAAAGAGTAGGGGGAAGGCAAGAGGCAGCATTAACTGGATATGTATCCTGTCAGTGCTGTCCTTAAACACCTGGGGATGAAGAGTGTTCCTGAAGAATTTGGTGAAATATGATACTAACGTGGGGAAGTAAAGAAGTGTTCTGAGTGTTGGAGCTGAGTCAGTGGGTATATGAGGAGGACGAGGAAGCTGGAGAAATGTGAATGTACGGTCAAGAATGGCAGTGTTTTGAGTGGAAGGGTTGAAGAGCATACAGTGGGAGACCAGGTGAGCTAGACAAGCCTGTTTCAAGAGAGAGGAAACTTTAAATACCTAGGATAGGGCTTCTTTAGTTGAAAACTTGTCTTTGTTGTTGCTTTTTTTGTTTTGTTTTCATCTGTTGACCTAGCAGTGCGGATTACCTCTTGATAAAGCTATCTTATATCCTTACACTATCGTGAGTGGTACCACCCTATAGCAGATCGTTTGTTTGCTCTGGACAAGGTGTGTAGATTCAGTAAGTAGCAGAACAGGTTTGTTTTACTGATGGAAAATGTAATTATTAATAGAAGGTAGAGAGCCAAATTAGCTCACAGAACATTCCTTTTTGCTGCTGCAGGATGTATGGACTCTTGTGTGTATTCCTTCCTCTTCTGTGTGTGCACCCGTTCCTAGTAGCAGCGGTTCACAGCTGTTGGAGTGAGTGTGCTTGTGTGGCTGGAATTGCCTGTAAAACTGACTATTACTCTTGGAAAAACTGTTCCTGTGGAGAGGAGAGAAACATCTTGGGCTTCGCTTGTCACCGTAGTTTCCTCGAATCCTCTGTAGGATCCTGACAGTCGGTAAACACATGTAATACCAGTTTCATAGAAGAAGAATAATTCATTTTGTCATAAACTCTGGTGGCCTGCAGAAGGATTTGTCTATAATATACTCTGTTAATGCCATATTGATGCATTGTTCGTTCCTAAATGGGCTGGAAAACCTGTTAGGTGAATCGGTGTCCTTTAGTGTGAATTGGGTATTACACTCTTGAATTAGTTGTAGGGTTTTCATGTGAAACGTTCTCTAGAGCAGAACATCACAATTACTATCTCTACAGCCCACATTTTCTTCGGTCCTTGCAAGAAAGAGGTCTTGTTTAAAGTTTTTGTGTGTCTGTACAGGGGATACACAGAAATAGGAGCATATGTGGGACAGCTCCCCTTCTCTCTTCTTCCAGCCCAACTCAGTAGGTTGAGCCAGCAGCAGAACTTGACGCTGGGTTATTGCTGCAAAAGCGTGTTGCAGTGGATTCATTTATGAACCTCTAAAGGGGTTGTTAGGGACTGTAAAATTTTAAATGAATATTTCGTAGAATCATAGATTTTAAATATTTTAAACTATTTTGGTGATTTATGGCCACTTTCAGTTAGCATTTCATTAGTTGGCGGTGGCGATGTAATGATTGTGCATGCTTCATCTTAAAATAGGAAACGGGAGGCTGAGAATGTGCTTATCCCTTGGAATGCCTGTTGGACACTCACACTACTGCGCTCTTTAATGCGGCAAACAAAGGCATAACAAGGTCTGAAAGTCTTGAATTACGGTATAACTTTTGCAACAGGGAAGGTAATTAATGATGAGTCTGAATTGTCATGGGATGGAGGTGAAATTTCCAGCACTGGAAGACTTAAAATTAAAAAAACAAACAAAAAACAACCGAAAAACCCATGCAACGTTAAGCTTATTTGTTTAATTCAGTGGCAGCTGGCTTACTAGGCTCAGTACAGGATTTCCAAGGTAGAGTTCTCTAAGGACTGCCGTGTACATGATGTCAGGCTATATGACCACAGTAGTTTCTTCTGACTCTAAATTTAGATGTGATTATACTGCCGAAGGAAAGAGCTGGACCCATTCCTCCTGTCAATGATGGGGCCTCCCATCCCCTCGTTCCTCAGGGTAGCGAGCAGGGTGGTCAGCAGCAGGTACCTAGCTCGGATTGCTGCTGGAGATTAGCGGGAGTCAGCCGTAAGGCCTCGGTGAGGGCAGATGGAGGGTACCTGCCCAGCACAGTGCTGCACTCTGGGCCCCTCCAGCTCGGGCTGGTGCTCACTCCTGCACCCTCAGCTCTCACTCTGGCGTTTCGCTGCCTCTTACTCCCAGCTGCTCTCTCCTTGGGTTGTGCCCTGGTTTCCCGGCTGTCCTTCTGGCTTCCAGCCACGTTTCTGCTCTACCCTCTGGATTTCTCTTTCTCCCCATTGGCACCTTGGTCTTGGTTTACAGCACAGGGAGTTCCTGGTTCCGAGCTGATGTCAGCCAGAGGCAGGACCTGAACCCCGCAAGACTTGATCGGTCTGCTTCATGTCGTGGCACTGGGATGGAGGTCACTCAGGCTCAGGGAGAAGGCCCATCCTGCTTTCAGTGGGAAGCTGAAGATGGGTGCCATGGGGAGGAGAAAACCATTTGGGAGGAATGGGGTAGATACACTAAAAGTCTCTGACCACTACAGAGCTGACTGTTGGGGCCTTTTTTCCTTTTCTTTTTCTTGCCTTTTCAAAGTGCCAGGGCTATTTTTTTTTAATTGTTTTGCAAGCAAAAGTGGCTGCCAGCATCAGTGGGTCAAATCTGCTGGTATTTGTTTCTTCTCCAGATATTTGCCTTGATTTCCCAGCTTTAGAAACGCCTGGCTGTTGCAAAGGGTTGTTTCTCATGGCTAAGTTTACGTTTTTAAATCCATCTCTGAGGGAACTGAGCCTTGGTACAGAGGAACCAATGCTGATTCTGGCTGTTACCCTACTGAGAAATGCTATGGTAGTAAGCAACTTTATATGATACCTGGAAAACTTAGAAATATATCTCATATTTAAGTTACCCAGGTAAGACATCTCTTTTTTCAGGACGTATTACTTCTCAGCAGTTAGGACCTTTCCTATTTCAGGGGGCAGCAGAAGATTGTTTTGCAAATGCAAAATACAAAATCTTAAATGAAATATGTAAAATGGGACAGGAAAAAGGGTAGAAAGAAAAGCTTTGAAAGGTTACTGAAGATACCAGATGAAGTGTTTGTGTGTTATCCAGTATGGGGTAGGAGGGAAGGGTGGAGAGGTCCTGGCAGTGACTCTTCAAAACAGGCAGTAGGTGTTTTCCCTGTACCTCACATTAATTGTACTTAGTCTGTTAGTCATTTGCTGTCTTTCTAATTCTTTGAATGATATTTGATTATCTATTCTTCCTTCTTTCTGTTTCCATATATATTGTTTGGTTTGTATTTTTTCTTCCTCTTCCTCCTTTCTTACATAATATATCCAACCTTTCTTTCCACCTCTTCAGCCTTCTCTGTGCTATGCCTCCCCCATAGTCCCTGGATTACACGTCTGTGGTATTTCCTGCCATTTTATTACAGTAGTAGGTTGGGAGGTGCTAGCAGAAAAGCTTTTTGTTGACAACTGTTCCAGACCTGTTTCCTGGCCTAGCATGTTAAGAAGGGATATTAGATAGCAGAAAGCTTTGAGTCTGCTGAGAGAATTCAGACTTTGTTTATTAGTGGTGTGTACCATTGCAGAGTTGTGGCGGTGTGAGGTTCAGTATCTCATGTGAGGTGTGTGGCTACTTGTTTGCTGCTTCGGTGGCCATTGAAGTCATCGGTAGTATTTCCCAAAGCTTTTATCCCAGGTCTCGGACAGAAGTGGACTTTCTCTGTAACCTATTTTAGATGAGGAAGGGAATTGTATTTCTTCTGTCTCCCAGAGAAGTTAGCAATGACGGTGTTGCCATGAAGGTGTGTTGAAGTGCATCATATGGAACATTTAAAAAGCTTTACCTGGGGAGGTCAGGCCTCTGGGGGGTTCTTTGATGCTGATCCCACCGGCTCAGAGATGTGGAGACTTTTATCTCTTTGAGGCCAAATAAAGGGGAACAAAAAGCAGATTAAGGATTTCTCCCTTTTTTCCACAGATGTTGTCAACTTGGACCTGAAGTCTACCCTCAGGGTTCTGTACAACCTGTTCACAAAGTACAAGAACGTTGAATGATCTTGGAAGCTGCTGAAGTCTTCATCCTTCCAACCTTCTTAGGGCATGTTTATTGGAATTTCTGCCTCTGCATGCTCCCGTTGTGCCTTACGCTATACTTTATACATTCTTTCCACAGCTGACGTGGTCTGTCTGTAGCTGTTTGTATGACCGTCCCTCTGAAAACGCATGTGTATTCTCTACGTCACTTGAAAACGTGTAGATGTTTCACACTTTTACCAGAAGATACTGTTGGGTCTGTTGTTTGTTGTGATCAACAAATGTTCTTTGGATAAAGGAAACACACCACTAACTACTTTAATAAGCAGGGAAAACATGAGACCTTCCTCATGGCTGGAGACTCTTTGATTCTACAATAGACTTTCTCTTGCACGCTCCTTGGTTGTAATTGGCATTTGATGATTTTCTGGGCTTAAGTGTTACCAATAGAAAGTCAGCATTGGAATTTATTTAGAAGCTGAGTCTTTTCTGTTAAATAAGGGTTTGTATGTTCTGTTGGGGGGTGGGGCTGAGGGGAATTGCAGGCAGTATCTGAAGCTAATTGCAAAAGCTTCAGTTTTTGTGTTAACCTTCTGCTACTCAGTGTTACTTCCACTCGGTGTTTACACAGAGTAAGTCTTGCAGTGGGGTGAGCAGCTCATCGTTTGAGGTCTGTTTTTTATTTCATCTCCTTTCTGGGGGGAATTTGGTTGCTAGAGCCACTGCCATCCATCAAACATGCAGCTTCAGTCAAGTCAGTCATGAGCTGGTCAGGAAGGCACGGGCTGGATTAATGCTTTTTGCCCCCAGTCCTTTCTGAAACAAACACGGGGAGCAGTGGGCTTGGCTGTTAAAGGCTGACTCTTCATTTCACGTAGCTGACTTAAAGGGTCAGATTCATTCCTGTTGGAGTTATTGGCAGCTGTACAGTTGTGGGGATCAGGCTTTTATAAACAAAGTTTTATGTGTTTTCTTTCCGAAAGAGTAAAACTGAATTCCTGTATAAGTAAGAGCTTGCTTGTACTTCGGGATTGGACTGGGCTGTGCAAGACCTGTGGTATGCATAGTGCAAGCCAGTGGCTAGCGCTCAAGGGTGATGCTCTCCCGTGATCAGTTACGCTTTAAACTAATTTCATTCAGTTGCCCTGTGCCATCCCAAGAAATACTCTGGTAGGCTCTGGCCTAGTCCAGTAGTGTTATAAGCTGTTACGGATTTTAGTGAGACTCTCTTCTGAAAAAGGATTGCTAGATGTATCTGGTAGAGTCTAGTTCCCTCGCAGTACTTAACAGGTTTTGTCTGTAGAGCTGTTCCTGCACACTCCTGTGTGTGAAGGAGGCTGGGCTGGGACGTGAGCCATCCGAGCAGATCTCTGAAGACAACTGCAAAGAGAATGTGCTATTGGAAGGATATAATTTTGCAATAAGGAATTTCTCCTTCCCTCCTTAAACCTTTTTTTTTAATCTCGAAGAGAGAGAAATAGGCTTCTGCTTTTTTGTTTCATATTTTTGGGTTCAGAATTTTAGTATTTGAATTATTTGGGTCACCTCCCCTCACACCTCCAAAACAAAGATGGAAGGAACATGCCTTGCTTTCTTCTTACCCAGGAAAAATTCAGATCTCATTTACTCCATAAGGTTCTGTGGGAAATCATTGCTTGCCCGTACTTCAGGAGGGAGCTGGGCTCTCGCTGTTTATACAGAGCCTAGAAGAATTAGACTTGAATTTCAGATAGGGCCACCAGACTCTACTATGACGCTAGCAATTACTACAGAGGAGACTCGCAGAGGCCTTGAGGCCTGGTAGGTCAGCTCTCCTGGCAAGTTAAGGAAATTGGTCTAGCTTTCGTGCTGTGAAATAGAGGTATCATGAGGCTGGAAGGTGATTGAACTGAATGATCTCTCAAACCTATAGTTGAATGCAGTGTTGTTTGTGGGAAACAAGTCTGTTATTCCACCCACCTCCCTTCAGATGATGTGGATTTGCCAGTGCTATTTATATTCTCTGAGTTGCTGGGAAAGACCTCTGGAGAATCTACTTTTTGAAACTGCAAGCAGTATTAGTATGAAAAGCAAACAGAAAATAACAGGAGGAGACTGCTAGGAGCAGTTTGGCTTTGGGAGGGGCAGTGGCTATTTCTGAGAATGGATTAAACAGATGGCATCCTCGCCTCACATCTGCTTGTGAGCAGATGTGAACCTACCACCAGATTTTAAAGAGTCTCTGTTTGTTCCATTCTGTGTTTCTGGTCGCTCTGCAGAAACCCGAGTCCCTCTCTCTTTCATCATCGCTTACACTGACATCCCTGTCAGTCAAGACTGCAGGCTCGATGCCCTGCACAGGCTAGAGGCAGGCGTCATACCCCGTTTTGTTACGTTTTTAAGTCTACTGTAAATACTGCACAGGGAAAACACACTTCTGGTTCCTTGGCTCCTTGCTGTCTAGCCAGGTCACTCTTCCTGTAGACACTGTATTTATCATTGACTGGACTGGGAGCAGGGTGGATTTAATTGAACTGGAGCTTCATTCCTATTAGTCCAGTTTGCAGGAAGTAGGTAACGCTTCTCTAAACACCAGCTTTTCTCATGCCTTTCTGTTACACATGCATGATACTGACTTCTTTTCCTCTCAAAAAGATAAGTCAGCGTTAAAAACATTATTCACGAACTCTTTATGTTACTGGAGTTGTAGATACGTTCCCTGGCTGCCAGTGGGGTACATCTGAATCCTGTTGAGTTAACCTGGAATGCTCAATGCTCTGCTGCGTTAAAGCTTCCACATATGTAAGTACTTACTGGATGTCTGTCTCTTGCAGTCCACAGCACTTGCCCTTTAGGTGCGTCTGCTTGACGTACTCTGTTCCAGGGAGCCACAGAAGCAGCCCAGGTACTCCTCAGCTGCATCCTGTTCTACAAGATGGAAAACCAACACTGGCAGATCTTTTTAAATCAGTTTAAACCTTAAAGGATTTCTTAGCCCTCTTCCCCACACCCCAGTGCTTTCAGTATTAATGTATTTTTTAAGTCTTTTCTACTGTTTTTAACAGTGTTTACTCTGGATTTCTAACTACTAAAAACCAGCCTTGCAGATAAAATTCTGGAGTTGTCATATGCTGGAGGAGTCCAGTTTTGTGACGAGTTTTGTACTGTAAGCAAGTTACAATGCAATGCTGTTTGCTAGAAATCGCAGCAGGAGTGTTATGCATGGTTTGTGACAGCTGTACTATTTATTCAAATAAAGAAATAACCATCACTTGGGTTTTTACTTTTTTGTTGGGTTATTTTTGTGGTTGGTGGGTTGTTGTGGGGGTTTTTTTATGTTTTTTTTTTTACTGAATGGACAAGTCCTTGGGATGAACGTTTGAGAGGTGAGCTTCGGCCACCCCCTTCATCAAGGGCCCTAGATATGGGATGATTTGTGCAGACACAGCAAAGCAGTGGTCTCGGGTTTCTGGCCCTTGGACAGACGATGAGGTTGTGTGGGCAGACACAAATGGGCTCGTTGTAGGTTTCATCAGCCACCCTTTTTTCTAGTGCTGAGCTATTGGCCCTGATCGAGCTGTTCACCTTTTTCTTTCCGCAAGAGAAAAGTAACTGAATTACACTCTTCGGTACCATTGGAAGATTTAGGGCCCAGTCCTTCGGCAGCGGCACAGGAGGGAAGCATGGCATGCCAAAGCCAGTCCAGTGTGTGTCTCCAGAGCGCTTGGGAAGAATCCCGAGTAAGCCTGGAGTGACACTAAAAATGCCCGTGTGCTTCCCTTTGCTCTGGGAGAGAGCAGAGAGTGGCTCTCCAGTAAAGCAGGGCCGTGTGGAGAAGCAGGAAAACGCATTACCAGAACTTTTTCTTGGTGGGGGGTCTGTTGAGTCCATGAATTGTTCTTCAGTGGCTATTTTGACGTGAGGGCCAGGTGTGTGTGTGCGAGGTGTGCTCTGGGGATGTACAGAAAGACTCTGGGGGAGGAGATGGGCGTGAAGTCAAAAGCAACTCTGACACAGAATTTACTAGTGCTGTTCTAGGTGAGGGTGGATAATTCGTGCACTGGTGGCGACATCAGTTTTTGGAGGAAAACATTGTTGCTTGTCCATCATGTGTGTTTCAGACCTGTTCTTTTAGCACTGATGCGCTGTACTGTCAACGAGGCTTTCAAGAAAGAAGACCTTGGAGTTGCCAGTTGAAGTGGGGGCACACCTAGTACTTCCCAACCTTTCATTCTGCCTACTCCCTCTGCCTGCTGACGCGAAACTGGATTTGTGCAAAGTTCCCAATAGCATCTCCAAGTACGCCTTCTTTTGGGATTTTTTCACTTATGACACTTCTAGACTGGCATGCACTTTTGCATAGGTAAGAAGGTACTGGTCTTTGCTAATTTGGGGTATGGTGATTGTTATCTGCTGAGAAAATACAGTTAAGTTTACCCTCTGATTAAGGATTTTGGGTTAAGTTCTCAGTTACTAAGGATTCATGGCAGCTGGCAATCTGTTTTCAATCCACTTCATCCCATTTAGCACATGCCAAGCTATCCATTCTTGTCTGTGGCACGGAGCTAAACCCAGGAGTCTGTAAGTTAACGCTTAGCAGCGTTAAAGCAGACTGGGTTAATTAGCGTGGCTGTCTGCTGTCTCGCTCAGGGATTTCATGGAGGACTGCACGGTTGCTTCTGCTTTCCAGAAGAGTTAACGAATGCAACTGGTACCTAAAGGAAATCCAGAGAAAGTGGTTGCTTTCCCTCTTTAGTCAGTGATGGAAAAGGGAGGGAAGGGCAGCAGCGCCTACTGCTGGAGGTAACTCCTCTCAGGTGAGTGTTTTGGGCCCTGGTGTGGCTAACAACCTCTCTAAGAACAAAGGAGTTAATCTGCCTAGGTTTCTCCTTCCACCAGGTAAGCAGAGTAGTACTGATCCGCTTTATAAAACGTTCAAAGGACCATGAGTAAAAGGTGTAAGGTAGACTTTGTCTGCTGGCTGCTTTTTTTTATCGTAGGCAAATCAAAAGTGCGCTGTGAGTTGCCCCGGAGGCAGACTGGCCACCGGTC
The DNA here is from genome assembly GCF_000690775.1 of Eurypyga helias. NCBI lineage: Eukaryota > Metazoa > Chordata > Aves > Eurypygiformes > Eurypygidae > Eurypyga > Eurypyga helias. Next base: position 35,434 of record NW_010223928.1, read on the forward strand.
GTGCCATTTTTAATACTTTCTGGTAGTTGAGGGGTTGCATGTTTCCTGCATTTGTATTTCTGTTTATTTTAGTCTCCAGCAGGGACCAAGCACATAGACAATGAAGTTCCGGATACGACCGTGGTTTCGTTTTTGAGAGCAGCCGGAGCCGTGCGGCGCGACTTCCCTCTCGCACACCCTGCGTGCCTCGCGCTGCCCCGCGCTCTTGGGGGAACATCTTGAAAGAGCTTCTGGAGAACTGCCAAGGGAGAAAATAGTAAGTTTGGGAAAAGGGACTCTCTGGGGTGCCTTTTCTATTTATTTATTTATTTTAAATGGTCAGACTTTGTCCATGTGGATTGTTGTTGCTCTTGCTAAGATGACATCTCCGCTGATGCTAATGAGCAAAAATGGCTCTTGAAAAGTCTGCTACTAAACAAGGAAGTAAAAGTAAGTTTTAAACTGGGTCCACAATGCATGTTCTCTTTTTTAAATTAATCTTTTAATTCTGATTTTCTGGAGGCAGAAATCTTACTATTGACAACCTTCCTGCATGGCTTTTATTCTCTCCTTTGTGCGATCTGTTTAGATGACTGTTCCTAGGAAATGTATGTGAGCTAACGTGGAGTAGGGCTTTTGTTTTTTCAAGCAGGAAATAAAACAGATGGAACAAAGTGGTAACATCAGTAAGTGCCTTGTGTATAGTCTACAGCTAGTCTGTGTGCCAGAGACCACAGGCAGCTCACTAATGCTTTATATCATGTCAGGGATATCGGGGAGCCTGACTGTGTGAAGGCTCGGGGAGGAAAAGTGAGCTGATCTGACCCAGCTAGAGTTGTTTTATTAGCAGTTGTGGCATTGCAACGCCGTGCAGTGGTCTAGCTCTTGGCCTGAGAGAAATTCATTTGTTGGCTGCCTTAGCAGGTGGCACAGGAGAAATAAAACACCTCCTGACTCGAAAACGGACAAGCCTGTACACCCGTGACATTCCCAGAGAGTGAACGACTAAATTACACCACCTCATTTGAATGATCAATAATTAAAACTTGGTTTTATTTAAAAATAGCATCATAGAATGTCTCCACAATCAGCATTCAAGCAGTTGTCTCCTACAGTGATCTCCAAGTACTGATAAATAAAGTGTGCAGGAGGGTGGAGGCTGGGAAAAATGGCATGTCAGTCACAGCTCTGATGATGAGCTGCAGGGGCTGGTTGCAGCAGACGTGGAAACTTGCGTGTGAAAACCAAGACAGAATCACAGAATGGTTTGGGTTAGAAGGGACCTTGAAGATCATGTAGTTCCAACCTCCCTGCTATGGGCAGGGACACCTTCCACTAGAGTCCTCCATCCTTTCCTATTCCCCATTAAGCAGCTAGCCCCAAGAAACTGTCCGAACCCAGGCATGTTCCATTTTTTGTTGTTTCTGCAACATGTTATTCTTTGAGAGGCTGCTGTCTAGGACCAAGCCTCACTGAAAAGCAGCTTGCCACATGAAGGACTGCTCATGTATGCTAATTATTACTAATAAGCAATGAGTATTATTAATGCTCATTAATATTCTGACTCTATTAAATGCTAAGGAAGTGCAGTTCTCAGGCTCTGAAATGGCTGTGGGAAATCAATGTCAATAAATAGGAGGTGAAATGCATTTGGGGGGAAAACCAATACTAGCTTCACAGATAAATGATGGGCTCGGAGTGGTGTGTTGCTATGTAGGAATAAGATCTTGGGGATATCATAGCTAGTTCCATTCAGGTGTCAGCCTGGCACTCAGGGGTGATCAGAAAGCAAACGGCATTAGGAGAGGAAGGGAGAACACCACTGGATGCTGAGGTGCACCTCTCTGAGTCTGGGCAGATCTGGTTCCCAGCGCTTTGAAAAGACAGTGATAGCGCTGGAGAGTTCAGAAAGGGGCGACCAGGGTGATCAAAGCTTTCCCTGTGAAGGATGACTAAGATGTAGGCTGTGCTCCCTCAGTTTGGGAAAGAGATGATGGCCGAGGATGTAGGATACAGGTGTAACATGGTGAAGGCTGGGAGCCAGCTGGTCCCCTTGGCACTGTGCGTACGGGGGAGCATCAGGGGAAGCTGGCAGAGGTCAGAGCAAGCAACAGGATGTGGTGCTTCACGTGAGGCAAAGCCACGCTCCTGGCTGCTGAATGGTGGGAGGTACATCTATTCGAGGGGTGAGTGGGAAGTTCATGGGAAGTAGATGTGTTACAGCTTCTAATTAGCAGGACCCCAGTTTTGATTTAGGAAGGCTGAGCTGGAGGCCTTTGAAGTGTTTTAGGGAAGTATTTGTATATGCTTGCTCTGTTTCTGTGGGGTGTTTTCTCCTCCTAAACTTCTGCTTTTGGGTACTGTAAGGGACCTAAACCTTGCTGTAAGGCAAGCTAGTCTTACACGGCATAGCAATTCTCACACGCTGACTGAGGAGGACATGTGGGACTGAGGCCTCAGAAGATGTTAACTTGCACTAATGCAAATTCTTAATTTCAGGCCTTTTCTTACCGGCTTCCAAATTTTAAAGAGTGGCTACTAATGTTTGGGTTCCTTGTCCAAACAGATACCACGGATGCGTCAGGCAGTACACGTCACTGATGTGTAAACAGTGAAAAGAAGCAGGAGATACACTGGCTCAGCTTTTCTGCAATTCTTGTGTAAGTTGTGGTTTACACAGACGATTAGAGAAGACTTACGAGCAGGATTTCCCAAAGCGTAACAGCTGTCAGAAACCTAATTTAAAAGTAAGCTGTCCTTAGGTTGGTCTGTATTAATTAACTTTTCTCTCTCAGTTAATTTCATCTGGGCAGTCTTATCTCAGATAGTTCTGTTGCTCCGCAGGCACTAAATTACTTAATTTCTCCTACCTTATTTTACCAAGCACCTTTTCAGAGACAGCATTCTGTTTTGCAGCCACCATAATCGTAGAATCACAGAAGGGTTTGGGTTGGAAGGGACCTTAAAGACCATCCAGATCCAACCCCCCTGCCATGGGCAGGGACACCTTCCACTAGACCAGGTTGCTCCAAGCCTCATCCAGCCTGGCCTTGGACACTTCCAGGGATGGGGCATCCACAGCTTCTCTGGGCAACCTGTCCCAGTGCCTCCCCACCCTCTCCGGGAAGAACTTCTTCCTGATATCCAATCTAAACCTCCCCACTTTCAATTTAAACCCGTTACCCCTTGTCCTGTCACTACAGGCCCTTGTAATAATGCCACTAATTCTCTCATGACTCTTCCTTCTAGAGGCTTGCTGGGAATTTTGTACCTGATTCGTTTTCCCAGACTGATATGCAAAAGCATCCCATTGCTATGTTCCATCAATACTCTTGGCTTGACAAAATCCATGTTAAAATACACGTTCATAATGCACTTTGACGGGAGCCTTTGATAAATACGTGAGAGAGAGCCTGCAGAGCAGCACCTTGCTCTTTGGTGTATAAAGCTATCAAGGAGGGAAATGTCGCTCTGGAGGTCTTGCATGGGCAGAGTGCAGCAGCATTTGCAGCATGTGTCTTGCTCCACTGTGCTTATAGGGCTGGTTCACCACAGCATCTCGCTTCAGGCGCCTGAGGTTGGCAGCTGAGGTTCTCTCTTGGGTAACAGAATGAAGGTGGTAACTAAGAGTGTAAGCCAGGCCTAGACCTGCCTGGAGCAATGCTCTGGATTGCTCTTTCAAGGTGCCATGTCCACTCATTGCATAGGAAGCCTTGAGAGACAGGGCTCCTAATATGGGCATCTCAGGTAGGCAGTGGGAGTCCTCTCCTCTGTGAGCCTTTTAACGAGGGGCATCTTGCTCTGTGTTAGAGCAAAAAGAGTCAGCCTCCCCTCTCCTACAGTGGCCCTACAGCGCTGAACATCAGAGAGAAGGGAGCGTTTCCCATCCACCAACAGGTAGCACTCCCAGTCAGAGAGCAGAGCAGCAGTCCATCCCCCTGGGTACCCTGTGTCCAGAGCAGCGGGGAGGTGGTGAGTCAGGGGACTGTAAAGTCTTCATCATCCTATTGTTGTCTCCTCTGCTCCGGCTTTCATAGATTTTTAAGACTGTCAGGAAAGATGAGATCTCTTACTCGTGCTAGCACAGATGCTGCCGTGACACAAACCATACGTTGCCATGATTGTCCAGGGCTCAGAGCCATGATCCTTCTGTAATTCCCTTCACCTCCGTAGTCAACTGTTTATTGGTACAGTTGCAGTGTATAACTCAGATTTCTTACACTTAAATCAACACCCATTTGGTTAAATAAAGAGCCATCGTACTTCTTGCATGGTTGGATGGCTGGGCCCAGAGACTTCTGGGGAATGGAGTTAAATCCAG
>NW_010223929.1:0-40799 GCF_000690775.1 Eurypyga helias
CCAAGTCCTTCTCCTTGGAGCTGGTTTCATCTTCTCATCCATGATAATTTTGTTTCAGAAAATTCTCTGCTTTAGTTTCACATACCATTTTCATGCAAAAGCCTCTGCTGGTCATCTACCTCACAGGCATTTTGAAGAATCCTTCTCCTTCCTGTCACTGACCACACATTGCTTCTTTCATTGTTTGCTGCTGTTTTCGTCAAGGAGGACTGCAGTAAGTACACATTGCTGATAATTCTGAGCTTTTATATCCCAAATTACACTGGATTTATCACTACTTGTTTCAAATCTGTACCTCTTGGGCAGTCCCAGAAACCAGCAGGCCATGAGACACCAACACTGTGGATCACCCTAACAAACCATTATATCCAAAGTTCATGTGGCACAGCCAACAATGGTCAATCACACAGTGTTTTGTGTATTTTATTCTTGCTACTTAACACTTGTACGTGACTAGCGGTCAGGGAGTGTGAGCAGAACTGAGAGACAGGCTTGAACTCTACAGGGGACAGAGCTCCCTCCCAGACACTTAAAAGCATGCTAGTTTCACTATGCCCCATAGCTACAGTGTGCTATGGTTAACCATGTACATAACTGAGTAAGATCAGGGATCTGACCCGACCACAATTTTCTTCTGCTTAATCCCAGCAAGAGTCTGGCTTGTGCAAAATTCAGTATAGAATTAAGATTAATAACTCATCCCATTGACTCCCAGTCATGATGTGTTTGATTTTGCATTGAATTTCCTTTTTCTTTCCCTTATTCCCAATTCCGTGTATGGCTTCTCCTTACTCTTCAGCTGAGTATGTGTGCAAAAGAGAAAAGTCCTGACACAGACCTGAAGAGATCAGCCATGACCGTGCCAAGCAATGCACACACACAGATTTAGATTTGGAGAGTTTTCTATATCCAGTTGGAAGAGATAACTTTGCATTTCTGATGGGAGGATATGGAGGACTTTACTGTTTGGATTGTAAATTGTCACATAAACACAGAGACTTGGTTCCTGTGTTTTGTTTATCTTGGGTTGTCTAAGACCTTTGGTTTACCACTTCGATGCCCACCCTTCATTACAGGATCTTGCTACAAGGGGACAGCGCATGTCTGTGGCCTTTCCCTTCTGCAAGAAGGCTCCTAAGTCAATGGTTACAGCAGTTGTGCCTTAACTTTTATGACATTTACAGCAATGAGTGTTTGTCCATCTTCATGTTTCAGGCTGCCTAGACTATAATTTTATTTCCTGGAAGGATTCTGTCAAATAACTGGCAAAATATTTCCCAGAGGCAGCAAAGAAAGGGATAAAATAGCAACAGCTACCCTTCAAATACCCCAGCAAACCCTCAGTAGTACAGCGTCTGGTCTACAGATAATAATCAGCAATGATGTGGAAAAATTTTTCATGTAGCCACCTTTTTTTTAAGTTATAGCTGAGTTTCTATGGTTTTCTTCAACTCATACAAGGATTTAATCATTCTTTTGATCTCTCAGAAACTTGGTAAAAGTTTCTTACATTTAATTTATGGTTCTAACTTTTAAAATTAAATCAATAAAGCTTTGTTCAATGAGAAACTTCCAAGCAAAGGCGTAACTGTAAACTTGGGAATAGTCTAATTGACTTCAAAGGAAGTAAAAGGTGGTTAAGCACCTTGCTGAATTAATAACTAATTGCACTATAACTTCAGAAATAAACTTAGTTTCATTTACAAGTTCAGGATAATTTATTCAAACTTCCAATTATAGATGGAATGTTCAGATCTGTATGAATAAACACAGTGACATATCTGAAATTTCAAATTAAAGCTTGCATAAGGAAAAGAAAACCAGCTTCAGATATACAGGAAGAAGCTAGTCTAATACAATTTCAAAAGCTCATCCACAAAATTGATGCTCTTGCCTTTATTCTTGCAAGCTGAAAGATTGTAAGGACTGACAGTATAAAATTACAAAGATAGGAGGAATGAATGAACCACTGGAAAGGAATGAAGGGTCTATTCAAAAGACAGTTCCTTTTGCTTTTCCTGATGAAAAGGTTTCTGTTACTTCTCATATCCAGAATATGCTGTAAATTTTTTTCTTATGCAATATTATGTACAGAAAAAACAACAAAAATTCTGATGGTACTTAAACAGATTTCAAGAAGTCTTGCAGTTTGCTATGAACATAAAATACATTTGTTAACTGAGGGAGAAAAACAAGACATTTTTTCTTTACCAAACCCAGATAAAAAGTGACCAAATTGCTGAACTGGTTAGATGATATGCTCTCCTCCTTCATTGCTCCCAAGGACAATGGAAACTTTCTTCCAGTACAAAAGCTTTTTTGGCTGAAATCTTTGTGAAAGATTTTGTTATCTTGAAAATCCATTGAAAAACGAAAGTTTAAAAGAAAACTTTAAACTGTGATGTTATAATAGGATGGTGCTGTTAATTCGGACATGTGAATGCTTAAGGAATTGTCCTGGAATTTTCCCCTTAAGTAAACATTTACAGAACTATGTCTTTTATTTCCAAAGTAAACCTCCATCACATGTATCAGATACCTCTAATACTCCTTGCACACTTAGTTTGAGAAAGAGGTATTTAAAACAAGGAAAGATAATTGAGCTAATTTCAACTGATGCATGATCACAGGGCAGTAAGTTCTAGGTTAATTCAATCATTTTGATGAGTTCACATCCAAGTTCAGTATAGTTTATAAGAAAGAGTAAAGATGAGTTTCTAACCACTGTGTTGACTAAAATCCCATACATTATTCATCACTGTTGCAATCACACTACATCCTTCCTGTGCTGTTGCAGTTACCTGCTGTTTGAATGTGGTTATCAAAGTCATGTGTTATTATGATGTATGGTGCAGTAAGCTGGGAGAAGACTTTCCACATAGATCAAAATAGCTGGAGCTTTGCAAGTTACCCTAATTTGCATCAGGGTCCTGACCTGCAAGAAATAAAATTATAAAAATGTCTTTTCACCTTTTTCAGTTATTTCAAATGTTGCCATAAGCAACTGGAGAAAATTGATTTTCCATTACTGAAGACAAAGCATGTGAACTGCTGAGTGTGGGCTGCAGGAGGCATTTGGAGAAGGGGCAAAAGTAATTTACAGCATCACTTTGTCCTGATCAGAACCTATCTAGGTATCCTGCAATGAGCAGATAAGAAATGTCTATCGGGCATCTCCTGTGTCTAAAGGTTCTCTTTGTGAAGCCTCTTTTCTTGTGTACTAAGTACCTCACCTGTTATAGTCAACCTTATACATGTTTCTTTTCTGCAGGATAAGATCCCAGTACTTTTGCTCAGATGAGACATGTTGCTGCCAGCTGAATAAAAAGAAGGGCTATTATCAGGTTGCATTGATGGAGCTGACATTTTCTGTGCTGTAGAAGTATCCTTGCCTTCTCAGGGGCAAAGTGCATTACAGTATGAGAGCTAACAAGCAAGTGATCTAGTTTTAGTATTTATAAGGTTCCCATTACACCAGGTTTCTCATGCAGGAACTTGAATTACTACACTATAAAGAAGGAAAATCTCTAAGCAGCTATGGATGGGCTACTGAGACTCAGAGCGTGAATCAGTCTGCGTTCCTGCAGCGCTGCCTTCTGCTCCCTGAGTCACCCTGAAGCACCTATGTGTTAGGTGACATGGAGCATGTCAGGGTGGGGGACAGGTTCATGCTTTAGCGTGACCCGCCACACATCCTGCTTTACTGCTGTCCTAGTTGGACCTGTTTGGAGAGCTTCATCGCTTCTCTTTGTCTTATTTCTTTCTTGGTACAACCAGGGAATGAGTTTAAGCCAAGTTTCAGCCCAAGATGGAACAAAGGGCCTGCAAAGACATGACCCAGAATGACTAAACCGGGTTACTGAGTGGGCAGCAGAGAGGAATTAAAGTCTGAATAATCAACAAGTGCTCAACACTCATTGCAATACGGGAGTCCAGATATTGCCTGAGGACCTGGGCCTGGCTGGTGTGCACAGAAGAGAGGTCTCTGAGAAATGAGGACTGGCAGGTAGGCCTTCTGAAGCAGAGACCAGCACCTGTCCTGAGGGACCACTCTTTTTCCCTGATAATGGGGGTCCCAGCCCTCTTATGTAATGCCTGTCAGATCACAGAGGTCCTGAGCAGATGACAAAAGAGCTACATGAAGGATGAAACCTTAAGCTTGATATAAAGGATTTGCAAAAAAGTGGCATGGGGATAAACGCAGACAGGGTACTGCAAGTCCTTCTGCCTGAGGATGTATTTGCAAGGCCTGTTTCCCATGAACGTCTTTAATCTCTCATGTCTTGGACTACAGTGCCCAGGCTGTGTCCTTCCTGAGCCCCTAGAAATAAGTTAAAAGGCTACATTTCAGACCTGTCACATGAACATCATTAATTTTTTCTGCTGTAAAACAAGCTGTTAAGACCTAATACTGAGACCTGAACCTAGAAGTTACAATCTCCTTTGAGACATGTATCAGGGACTTCAGACTCTCTTAAAACCTCCAGAGATTACCAAATAAGGACCAGAGATCTTCAGTACACTGCAGAATAGGAAAAAATACTTAGCATTGAGACTAAATGTCAAATAACCCCCACAACTTCAAACCTTGCCTGTCTGGGAGCCACTGGCAAACATTAATCTCTCCTTTGGGGAGTTTATTTTCAAATAAAAAATCTTTGCCTTTTGTTTTTTTCCATAGCTGGCTTTCATTAAATATGTGAAAAATAGGTTTGAGACTGTTTTTATTTTCTCAAAATATCTTTCCATGGATCAACTGAGATACTTAGAGAGGAACAAAAATGTCCTGCAAACATCCTTTGGAAATGAAGCTGTGCAGTGTGTTTTATCTATTTCTTTCAAAAAGAATGGAATGAAAAGTGTGGATGGAACTTTAACCCCCTTCAGGGCTGTGACACACAAATGAAGCAGTACGGGAAACCTATTCAATACCATACCTATGGATAAATGGAAGAATTCAGTTTCTGAGGCTTCTTATTCTTAGCACTAAATTCCATTTCAGAAGGTACGCATCTCTAAAGTATTACCCGAAAAATCCTCTTAACACAACAGCTTTCATCTATCTGCTTTCTGCAAGGACTAATCCATACCTACAGAAACAAGGGACCTTTTGTTCAGCTCCAATCTTAGCACATTTTTTCTTAAATTTTTCCTCTGTAGAAGCATAACAGGGTAAGGGATAATATGGACCCAGAGAAACAAATACAAATGCAGGCTTAATCTGAATGCATGAATCTCAACTCTAAGGAGGACTGGATATGCATGAGGATATTTTCTATCTGTATTTGATACAAATCTTTATACAATAATTTGTTTGTGGCTCTGATTACCAGCTTTGGCTGGCCCTAGAAACACAATGACAGAATAAATTGGATCTGGGGTAATTGTGCTAAGTTATATCTATATTAGTAAATTGAATATTTCCAGGACCGATCTCTAGTATCAAGGTGAGCTGGCATAGATTGATCCTCACACTGGACTCTTGGGCTCTTTTTACCTTCGGAGCAAGGTGTCTACACCCAGAGTGTCTCCTGGAAGTTGTTTCAAGCCCCGCTGTCTGCCCACCTGCACTATGATCTGTGTCAGTACCACTTAACATGGGACAAAACCATCCCAGGAACCACCCTCGTTTCAGGAGAATAAATGTCAAAATACAGCATCAGTTGATGTTCCTGGTCTGGTGTCATTTATCTATGTATATATACACATATATATATATGCACCTACACTAGACAGCGCACCTATGCCTGGGGAAGGTGCTGAGATCAAAGTCTTCGTTGTGCGTGCGTGGCAGTCTCATGTAAAGTGGGGCACATTGCTCATAGGCTGGTTCTTTCCTTACTACTGCAGTTTCTTTCAGCTCAGTGTGTCTTATCTCACAGAAATCGTGGCTCTGGCTACTATCAGGGATAAAGTCAGTCAGGTAAGATTGAGGACAGAGTCAGGGGGGCATTGGTATTTAGATTAAAATACCAATATTCCTACCAAGGATTTTTGGTGCATGTTTCCTGTTTGTTTCAACACCCTTCCAGACAAATGCGGATTTTCAATGGCTCATTTAGCAGTATGTGTAATTCACTGGTGAGTTACACACCACCCCATCTGTGCCAGCTCACAGAACATAAGGGCTGGGATAGCCCCCAGCTGCAGAGCCTGACTTACAGTACAGCCTCATTCATCTTGTTCCCAAGCTTCTGTTTCACATACCTGTCCTGCCAACCATCTCAACCGCTCGTACACATGTCTATTAAAACCAAAAACAAATGGTCATCTCCAGCTCATTATAACATTGCTTCATATGTTTGGCTTTTTATTATTATGGCTGATTTCTGCTTTAGATCTAGAATCTGCCTGGTGTAGGGTCAGTGGTCGGTGCTGACATACCAGCTAGCATCTTCCCCAGAAGAGCTATGTGTAGAAGTTGGTGATTGCTGCTCCTTTTCTGTTCAGCTCCAAAACCCTCATGGGGTACTTCATCTACCTCATTCCTGGATGCTCTATTCCTTCCTCTCTGAAATATATCTTGAAATCTCCCTCCTTGGGGATCACTTTTCATTCTTTTTTTATGTGCTATCTCACACACTGATGCCTTGAGCCCAGTTACGTTTCTTGCTGCAACTGCAAGATAAATATTGCTTACTTTTTACCCTTTCAGGCTTTAGTCTTTTGGTCTTTGTGACAGATTTTATATTCAATAAATATGTAAATATTTTTTAATATGTCAACATTCTTAAATTAATAAAACTTTGGAGATGGAATGGCTTTGTTTCACAGTCACCCAGTCCAAAGTAAATTATTTTTATTTAAACTTTACCTTGACTTAAATATATCTGGGATAAAGGCTGTCTCAGAAGTATGTATTCATTCCATACAGCAATAACAGGAGTGTCTCTTCCACAGGGGCACTGGTCATTCTTTTCTTTCAAGTCACTCCCTGCTGGCTTTGACTTTCTCAAGTGTCTCCTTTTACTGCTCTTTTTCCCTGCTCCCCACTGGAGAAACACTGTAGTACAGTCTGACCTCATTGACTCATCTAAGGCCACACAATGAATAGGTCTCTTTATGAAGAAGCAAGTTGAGGACACTGACTCATGACTCTTTCCAGTCAGATGGCTGTGGTCATTCTCCTGCTCCCTCTGTGGCTAACTTCAGTGGCAAGCTCTGCTCCAGTGCATTCTCATGTGCATGTCTCCGAAATCCCACATGCACATGTGTGTGTGCACATACATGTACACATGTAGCTGCTTGCTGGCTTCCTGTCACTTTCTTCTGGAGAATGTTGATGTAAAACAAAAACCTGCAAACTAGAGCAGTAGAAAATCTTCCTATTGTTTAGATCTTGGGAAAGCTCATATTGCAGTTACAAATGCTAGGTACAAGGTAAGGCTGGTAAACTTGTTGAACACAGTTTCAACAGTGGTTCTTTCTTCCTCTGTTGCAAGATAATGAATCAAGAATCGAGTCCAGAAGAGGGCCACGAAGATGCTCAGAGGGCTGGAGCACCTCTCCTATGATGAAAGGCTGCAAGAATTGGGCTTGTTCAGCCTGGAGAAGAGGAGGCTCCGGGAAGACCTTATTGCAGCCTTCCAGTTCCTGAAGGGGGCTACAGGGAAGCTGAAAGGGGACTTTTTACAAGGGCCTGTAGTGACAGGACAAGGGGTAATGGGTTTAAATTGAAAGTGGGGAGGTTTAGGTTAGATATCAGGAAGAAGTTCTTCACAGAGAGGGTGGTGAGGCACTGGAACAGGTTGCCCAGAGAAGCTGTGGATGCCCCATCCCTGGCTGTCTTCAAGGCCAGGCTGGATGTGGCTTTGGGCAACCTGGGCTGGAAGGTATCCCTGCCCAAGGCAGCGGGGTTGGAACTAGATGATCTTTAAGGTCCCTTCCAATCCAAACCATTCTATGATTCTATAAGAAGAAGGAAGGCCAGGCTGTCCCTCTTCTCTTTTCTACAAGTTTGGGGTTTTTTTTCCCAAAATTCTTATTGTTTAAACCCATCTTTAATTTTAGCTACATACATTGTGTTTGTCCAAAAATGAAAAGAGAAATTATCTGAATTATCAGAAATATGGTTGGGTGCTAACACTAAGAATATAGGAATGGAGGACACAGTGGTTTAAAAAAAACCCTCAGGATGGGTAACTGTTACCCATATTAGACTGCAGCCCACTTTGAGGTCTGCCCAAGTTAATGCTGCAGAAGTTACAGTGCCCTAAGGCCTTAAGCAAAGAGCACATCCTGGCTTCAAAAGGAGACATGAAACACTCCAAAAAGAGAATGGTTCACTTAAAAAATATGGTTTGAAAAACTAATTCTCTATGCATTAGAGACAACACACACAAGCTTCGAGCCAAGATATCTAATAAGCTACATATGTGGAAGAAATGGGAGGGTAAAGTAACACCATAGAGGGTGTCTGATCATATCAGTGCATTTATAGTCCTTGCACTGTGGATGTCTTTCCCTTCAACTGTTGTAGCAAAATGCTATTCATCACTAGGAAACAGAGTGACAGTTCAGTCTGAGAAATTTTAGAAGGTGAGATTTGAAAAGCTTCATTAAAGAAATAACAAGGGTGGGGAGGTTCCTAAGAAAACTTTGTAAGAAATATTGCTTTCTAATATAAGACTCTATTAAACTAAATGAACATGAACTTTGCACAGAAATGAGGTATTATGTCCCATGAGATTTCATCTACCTGTCATTAGAGTCAATGAAGGAACTTCTGTTAATCAAAAAAGAGAAATATTTTCCTCTAATCACTGAAAGAAACTGAAGACCCATCATCTTTTCCAAGTTTGGTTTAATTCATACAATTTTCTTTTCATCAGTCTTTCCATTACCTGTATGCTTCATCAATGCAAAGGAAACTCTTTCTGTAAAAGGGCTGGCAAAAATTAGTTTCCAGCTTGCTGGAAGTATTAGGTTTCAAAATTAAATTTCAATGCAATCCTCACTGTAACTGTATGCCCAGTTTGTCCAGTTGTATCAAGTCAATAGCAAGCCATGCTTCAGGCACAGGAGTTGTATGACTGGTAGAATTCAGAAAAACAGGGGTGTAGTACTTCACGAGGGATGACCAGGATGAATGTATATGCCAGATTTTAATCTCGGTCCTCTGAATAAGGGTGCTGAGGAAAGAGATCACTTTTATATTTGTACATGTGTGTGTGTGTGCAAGTATAGTGATAAATGCCATAGAAGAGCAAAACATATATTGGACATACGATCACTAACCAAAAATGTGGGGGAAAGAAGTTTTTGTTAATTTTTTCAATACTTTATAAAGTCACTGAGAAGATTTGCTGCAAATTAAAAATAGCATACTAATTTGTCATTGAGGACTGAGTTCCCATGTATACAAATGAGAAGGATGAATGGAAAGTGAAAAGGAAAATGAAACCTGAACTGTCCCTAAATTTTGGGTGCTTGAATTTGCAGTCTAAAATGTTCATTTTGTGTGCATTTTTGAATGTAATAGTTTTGGAGTATTAAACCTATAGAACCAAATGTAGTTTTATATCTAGGCTTTAAGTTATTTGCCAGTCTAATCTTGAAAATGTGAGTCACAGGAAATTACATAAGAAAAGCTGTATAGAAAATATATTGCTAATACAACATTTCACTTTCTCAAAGGTTGGCAGGTCATTTAGACCTGCCTCTTAGTACTGGCCTGCATTGAGCTGTGTGCACGTGTCATGAGCAATGTGCTGAGACTGCTCAGGAGACCTCCAGGAGGCAAAAGCTGTTACAAAATGAATCAAAACAGATTTAGACAGTGAAGGAACAGACCACTATCTCAAATGCTGCTGTAACATGTAGAATTAGAGCACTATTTGTATTGTAGCTCGAACAATGGAGCCTCAGTCTTGCAGTCATAATTAAAAAGATGAACGGTTTGTTTCCAATAGGACAGCTTTGCAAATGTACTCACTTTCCAAGGTAAAGGTGGGGGAGCAGACACGTTCATACAAGACACACATAAACCTCACAATTTGTTGCTGAAGGTGCTTGGACTCTCCGAGAATCAGGCTGGGGTTGGCAGCTCCCTTGAGAAAATTTGTATTACTCATTAATATCTAGCGAATGTAATTAGATGATGGTGCCAAAGACAAGTCAGCTCTTGTCACTGTCACCCTTGCATCTACAGGCTTTTCAGTGGGAACTTTGTAAAGTTTGGCTTTTATCCCCTCCTCTTCTAAGGCTATTCCAGTCCTGTTCTGTGAAGTTATTCTGTCCTGCTCTGAATCAGAAATACTCAGCTCAGCAGTTGGGAGCATGTTTGGCATTTGTATAGATTTATGTCATGTATTCCTTTCAAATAAAACCACAGGAATGTAAGCGTGAAGATGATAGGAGAAAAAAAGCTGACCAAGAGCTGTTATGGGACTGTAACTTGCCAGGCTGCTGTAGAAGAAACACAACACGTTGACTCTTTGGGGATATCACCTTTCAACCTTCCACCTTCTCCTGAGGCACTTGTGCTAATAGGCATTAGCTTGTGGAGATAAGTGAAAGAGGTAACGTCCGCCTGTGCCTTGCCCAAGCTTTCCAACACACTCCAAAGTCAAAACTACAGCTACTGCCAAAACTATTTTAAGTCTCCTTCCTGCACTAGGTTTTAAAATGGAATTTAAATATAAGATATGGGGAGATGTAAAGGCACCTACTGTTGAAGGGTATGATGAATACACAAATCTTTCTATGATTGATAACCATCTTTTTCTGGCTCTCTCACTCTTATCTTTGGGGGATGAGGAATTCACATCTGGAGCCCTAGGCAATATATAGGTGGGATGACCAATGGACTCAGAGCTGGTTCAGAACTTTGAACTGGTGAAATGTGGTCAGGAAGGACCTTTGAAAGGCTGCAAGGAGTAACTTCATGTGAGAAAAGCCAAATAACTTTTTTGAACTAAAATATGTTAGAGCTTCCCAGAAAGCCACAACATTTCTGTAGTAATGGATCAGAATGACTTCAAAACAAGATGTTTATCCTTTGAGGCCTCCCTCCTATTCCAGCAGTAATTTCTGGGTGAAAGATGATGCAGGACATCAGACTGGAGGACCTTAGTTTTGCCAAAATTATAGATTGTCAAAAGTTGGTCTTATCTAAGTATTTCCAGTGAGATTAGTCTGCAATCACACCTACAGCACCATGGAGTAACAGCTGTCCTCATAAGAGCATACACATAGTCATTCCTCCTAAGGGTCAACCTAATCCCATACCTACTGACATCTGTGGCAAATGCTGCAAAACCAGATGTCCTGGGAAAAGACAGGAAAAACATGTATAAGTTCCCCCAAGCACTCCCTCACCCTTTTACTATTTCAGGCAGTCTACCTGATGCGCTTTGTCTGCTCAGAGTCCCAGAGGATCTCTTCATTGTCCTTGTCCTGTGTCCCCTTAAACCCATCTAAACTCTGCATCTGCACAATCCTTTAACCATTAATCCTTAAACCTTGTACAGGTTTACCACCCATTGTCAATAAAACCTGTCTGCTTGTTTTGAATAGCTCCTAATGACATTTAATGGTCCTTAATTCTTGAAATGGAAACCTGTATGGACTTGTCTTATCAACAAGAGACTTTTCCATTAGATTCTCAACAGCCACCATAAACAGAAACTATTTATTTGTAATGTGTCCTGATATCATGCTATCTCAGCCTATGTTCTGAGCTTTTTTCCCCACTCTGCTGATTTTTCTCATCTGACTTTAGAGAAGGAGAGGGAGAAGGGGAATTGTGTCCTCTTGTGACTAGGTTCCTGTGCTTCACTGGCTAATGTATGTGAAGGATGGGGAGAATTTATCTCCCCCTCTTTTTTACTATTCTGTTTAAAATTAGCCTACTCTAGTCAGTAGGAGAAATCTGAAAGAGGCAGTTTCTTACCGTGAAAATGACTTCCAAGCAGCCTGGCTTGTGGTTAAACTGCCTCCCACACACTACGAGCAGCAAATCAAAGCAAGCAAGCAAGCAAAACTTTTCCCTAAAAATGTAGTATCTCAGCAAAGAAGCTGTAACGCTGCCAGGCACAGGGCTGTGGAGATGGACCAGGCTAGAGGTACCCTTAGACCAGCACATGAAATGTCCGACATTTCTTAAAGGAAACTAGCAGTCAAATGTGGGATGAATTGCTCTCCCCTTCTGCATTGCAGTTTCCATTCTAATCAGTTTGTTAGAGAGTCACTCCATCCCTGCCACATGCACTGTGGTATCCTACTAAAAAACATTATTAACCAGAACTACTCTGCTTTTGAATGTCTTCAATATTTGTAAAAGTCTAATCCCCTTTCACTCCTTGCTGAGTTACCAGCCTGGGAACCTCCTACTGCCACTCAGAATAAAAAACTACATGGGTTTATAGGTTTTGGTATGCTTTTGCTTTGTTGAACTGCTGCTTGCTCTTGTCCTTTAGAACAGGCAAAACCCAGGCTTGTTTACTTTCTCAAGGCCTTCTGCTGGTGTGATTCCCACGCCATGCAGATCGGCTAGGGATTGCAGCCCCAGCAGTGTGGCTACCTCACCTCCCTCACTGCCCTGCCCAAGCACGAGAAAGACAGAAAGCAGGGGACCACCATGAAGGGAAATGTGAAGAAACCTCTTTTGTTTAATCTGAAATTTCCCTGGGCATTGGGAGAGGGAGCTGAAGAAGAGAGAGACCTTTCTGCCTGCCCCTCTCCTCCTGAGCAACACTTCAGCTGGGAGATGGACAGATAGCTCAGCTATTAGGCAGCTGTCAATCCATGTGAGTGACTTGAGAGGTTGGAGAGGTGCATCTCCAAAACTGACAGCTTCTGAAGGAGCAACATGTTGAAGGAAATAAAACAGGATGAGAAGCAGGTGAAAGGCAGTCCCAGGCTCCCTGAGCTGTGTGGCCGCACTTTGTCCTGTCCCGGCTGTGGGGATGGCTGCAATTTCCATCACAGACATATCCTCACACTGAAAACCTAAAGAAGGTCCAATCCAGACCTGTAAGAACACTGAGAAGGAACCTTTAATGGCTGCATTTGTGCATAATCCTTTACTGGGTGTCCCTGCCCAGGCACTGGCAGGGGGCTGCAGGGCCTTTGTGAGGAGAGGCCAGGGCCACGCCATGCTGGACACAGCCGCTCTCAGCTGGTCATGTCCAGCTCCAGCGGCCCCACCGCAGGAGACAGCTGAGCCCCTCAGCCAAGCTGGGGGTGCTGGGAGGAAAACAAGTTTCAGGAAGGGCCGAAGGTGACACAGGCCGAGGAGGAGGAAGCCAAGGAGGGAGCAGCAGCAGAGGGACCCCAGGCTGGAGGAGGAGGAGGGCAGGCGGTGCTGCAGGCCCGGAGCAGGGATCCCCTGCAGCCCTGGAGAGACCCCGCTGGTGCCTGCAGCCCAGGGGGAGGAGGCATTTCCTGTAGGAGCTGTGGCCATGGAGAGCCCAGGCAGGAGCAGGTTGTCCATGAAGGACTGCAGCCTGGGGAAGGGCCCACGCTGGAGCAAGGATGTCTTCAAGGTCAGGCTGGATGAGGCTTTGAGCAACCTGGTCTAGTGGAAGGTGTCCCTGCCCGTGCCAGGGGGGTTGGAACTAGATGATCTTTCAGGTCCCTTCCAACCCAAACCATCCTATGATTCTATTCTATGGTAAGAAGATGTGTGAGGAGGGAGGAGCAGCCAAGAGGGGCAGTGATGGACTGACCACAACCCCTGCAGCCTTTGGGGGCAGAGGAGTTGGGAGTGAATGGGTGAAGGTGGACATGGGAGAAAGTCTGAGGTGGGTGGGAAGGTGTTTTAGTTCTTGTCTGTTTCTCACCATGCAGTTCTATTTTTATTTGGCAATAAATTAATTTTCCCCAAGTCATGTCTGGTTTGTCAGTGATGGTAACTGGTGAGTGATCTCCCTGTCTTCATCTTGACCCATGAGGATTCTCATCCTGTTTTCTCTCCCTTTCCTGTTGCGGTCTAGTTAGTGAGCAGCTGTGTGTGTGTGTGTGTGTGTGATATTGTGTTTAGCCTTTTGCCAAGGCTAGCCAAACACAATTCCATAGGTTACAGCAAGTTTTTCCAAAGCCTGTGGAAGACAATAGCACCACAAAAACACCCTTCCATTTGAGGTCCTTGGACAATTCGGGAAAATCAACATTGTGCTACTGATGTCAACAGTTACACTTGATTGACCCCAATATGAATTTAAAATCATTCCCCTAGATTTTGTCTTCAACAGGCAACACACAAATATGAAATGCAAATAAAATGACCAGATTGCTAACAGATTGAAACTGTGGCAGGAACAGCTTAGAATAGATTGACTGAGGAGTGTTTTCAGTCTGGAGATAATTGGGTGATGGGCTGGATCAGTGTTTTCTAAAGAAGTGGCAAATGAAAAGCTGGAAAAAAAAATATTTTGGGGTACAATTGCTGAAAAGCAAACACAGAGAGGTATTTTTCTCTAGGTAGGTCTTTATTTCAAATTTGTTCTATTTTCTTTACCTATCCATGTTTTATGGACAAATATTTTCAGCACAGGCATTCTGCAATGCCAGAACATTTCCTGCCACCCTTTTTGACACAGTTAGCTAAAACAGTGTGGTCTTCTGTATTTTTTCAGTTAGTAAAAACTGCTGATGGAGACAAATACCTCTCTAATGGAAACCCTTCTATTTAAAGAAACATATCACAGCTTCCATGACTGTAATAATTTCTACCTCCAGATTCTCCCCAACACTAACCCCCTCCCCAGGTTGTCTCTGAGTCCCAGTGTTTATTTCTCACAAATTGGACACTTTTCCTCTGGCTGTTTCCTCCTTTTGTATAATCTTTTGTCTTCTGAGAGACCCAAAAACCTTACTGAACAATAGAGAATTGATCTTCATTGTTCATGCATGCTTTACAAGTGTCTTTTCTTGGGCCAATGCTTTATGCCTGTGCTTGAAGTAAAACTGCTGTCATTGCTGCTAACTAGCTCAATGAAGAAGGCTTATGAAATCTTAAAATTCTTGAAAGAATAGCAGCAGCTATACCTAAAGTGTAGCATTATTCTTTCTGGTTTTCTTTTTTTTTTTCACATAGTCTCAAGGTGCACACATTGTGCATCAGAACATAATTAACTTATTATTCCTCTTAGCACTTAAAATACAGTAGTTGTGACTGGCTGGCTTAGCTCTAAGTGCTTCAGTGATATTATTCGTCTACCCAGGAGCATCTTGAAAGCTTGATCGTAATTAATGATTTCATAGAAACGGTTCTTATCTTGTTAATGGTTGTCTTGTTCAGCATTCATGCAGATCCCAGGGGCCTGTCCATGGTCCACATCACTCAGTGCCTGATTGCTAACTGCTATACTCAGGAAAGATAGACAGTTTTTTCTTACTCACAAAAAAAAAACCCAAAAAAGGGAAAATGGTAATTGAACAATCAACAGTAACATAACAAGAAATGTCAAACTTGCTTAAAATTAGTAGCTTGCTAACTGCTCAAGTATATGAATAGACTGTGGAAGTCATTGTTGAGGATCCTGTGAATGCTTAAGCTGACCTAGGTTTCCAATATAATTAGACAAAGGCTATCAGACACAAAGATGTTCCTCCAGCTCAGGAAGTCCCTGCCCTGAAGGTCACTGGAAGACTGGAGATTAGTCCTTATATTTGCCTTGTTCTTTGCTTTGCACTTAGCACCTACTACTGGTCATTGTTACGAGAGACTGCTGGGGTAGGATCTTTATTTGGATGTGGTATGGTGCCTTTTGACATTTAGGTAATGTGAACTAACGTGTCTGACTCAATAGCTACAGCAGTGAAATAAAGAGAACCACTGTAAAACAATAATTGCTGTGCAGTCAACTATTTGCTGGAATGGAAAAGGTTAACTTGAAAGCAATAGTCAGGTAAAGCAAAGACCTCACACAGAGAGTGTGACTTGCCATGGAGACATCTCTGGAAAGAAAGGGCTAAGGATTCTGGCATTAGAGAGTGTCTGTAAACCAAATGTCCTAGGTTTACAGTTTGTGAATGACAGGTCTGTAGCTGGGAAAAAAAAACACCTCCAAAACTCTTGTCTATATACTCAGGGAGGTGTTTGCCAGTCCTTTTTGGCAATGTCAAAAAAATGTGTGTCTGGTCTGTTGCAGCCAACACTGGTATCTTGGAAATAAACCAAACTTTGTACATCCTTCTCCATTTCATCCCTACTGACATTGTTTTTGTTGGCACTCCCAGCTCATATGACTGAGATGTTGTAAAGACACCCTGCCAATACCTCCTGAGAGGTGTCCCTGGATGAGTCTAGCTTTGTGCCTACTGTCAGAGGATCTTCAAATGAGAGATTAACTCTATCATGTTTTCATGCTCCAGCAAGATTTCCACTCAGTGTCTTTCAGACATCTTTGCAGAGGAGCACATTCATACTAGTAGTTCAATTTCTAACTTTCCTACGAAACTTTCACTCTTTAAAACTTCCTCTAACGCCTGTGCCCCTCTTTCCTTAGGGGAGCAGATGTGCTAGCCAGGGTTTCATCTGTAGTGTGATTTACCTATAACCTTGTAGTGCTATTTACAATCCCAAGTAAGCCACATCTGACATGAGGAACTTGCAGTAGTCACCATTGTTCTGGGTCTCTCCTGATCTCCTCACAGGCTTTGCTAATACTGTCTACTATTTTTCCACAGCTCAAAATTTGACCCAGAAAATCTCAGAATCTGTTTTAGTGTCAAAAATATGTTTCATTTTCCTGTGAAACACCTTATGTGCGTAGCACAGTCCAACTCACAATGTCTCCCAAAAAGCTCGCATAATGTTCACAAATATATGCTCTGTTTTCCTTAGGGAACCTGCCAGAACTCTGCTGACGCATCAAGCATAGAACAATATTTGACTTCAGCCTTATGTCCTGGAATTTCTCCCCAGGTGGGGAGGAGAACGTGTCCTCTTGTTGTATATAGTGCTTTGGGGTTCGTACTGATGGGATGTTTTGCACTTGCCTGTTTGGAGAGGCTTTCAAATGACCGATGAGTTCATCAGCTTTGCTGATTTTATTTTTTTCAACTGTTGCAAACCCTACAGCAATAAACCAATTAAGTTCCTCTGCCAGTTATTGCCTTAGGACAATAACTGTGATAATGAGTTTAATAGGTGGGATGGCTGTGGTTTTCCAGTTTAGCTCTATCCTCTTGTCAACATCTTTCTTATTTATTCCAAGGATGCTTCTTCAGTGTCGTTGGTCCCCTGCCCTTCCAGAGGATGAAGCAAAAGACTTCATATGTTTCTTGCCTATGTGATTTCTATGCAAACTCCCATAATAGAAATGAGTTTATTATTCCATAACCTAAACTGAACTCATTTAACTTGCTAGAGCTTTTGTTTTTCCTGTTTGTCCTGCTGGTATTACTGTTGCTTGACCTCACTTTAGGTTGCGTATTCAACTTAAAATTATTAACTGTCACTTACTTTCTGATGCGCAACATTTCACTTCCCATACTCCTTTGGTATAGTCGCATGATGAATTATGTCCAAGTTAAATGAAAACTATCAAAATCATCAATCTGCTTCAATCATCTACTGTGAGAAACAAGACTAAGCTTGTAAACTCTATAGATGGGGAAATCACAGAAGGTTCATGCATACAAGGACAAAGAAGGACAATCCCAGCAGATTTCAGGTCTCTTTACCTGTACCTGTGGAAGCAAGAACTAACTAAACAGATTATGTCAATAATGTGCTAGCTTTTGATGCCATGCTGAATGGATGATGGGACCATATCAGCAGTAGCTAGGGATGGGTAAATCTGACCTAGCAACTGTAGTACTAACAGGGTAAGAAAAATGGATATGACAAAGGGAACAAAAGATGTTATCATGACTGTGCTCCTTTGCAGAGCCTCTGTTGATACCCTATGTACCATAAGTAAGTCCTTGTTCAAACAATAATACAAAGAGATAACTTTGAATAAATGAGGACATGACAAGTAGAGCTGAGAGGGAGGAAAGGTAACACCTGAGTGATGAGAAAAGTTGAGATGTTGTGTAGAGACAGTTTAAAGGCATCAGGCAATAGACTCGGATTTGAAATGTCAAGCAAAGCTGAAACACATGTAAATTGTTCCAAAGTCGTATGCAGAAGTGTGGAAATGAACAGGCAAATTTCTGGTGTCCAGCAGAGCTGAAACAGCTTAGACTGGAGGTGCAGTAAGCAGGAGTTTGCTGAATGACTCCTCTGAAGGAGTATCGCTATCCAACATCAGAGCAGTGTCCATTCATCTGGGTAGCCAGAGGTTATGCAGGGAATCCTCTGTGCCAGCAAATGGACCTCCTACAGAAGTTGAACTTTCATGACCCTGGATAAACAAGTGAGTGAAGAATAACAAGATAAAAATAGCATCTATTTAAATATTACTCTTAAATACTGCACTTCTATTTAAATATGCACTTCCTCCTGAGCCAATGACAGTTTGAGGGAAGGGCTAGGGTAAGACTCTTGCCAAGACATGCTGGAAGGGGCTTCTTACACATGTTACCCTTTCCAAACTTATTTTATTCTGTCCCCTAAAGCAAAGTTATTGTTGTGTCATGTCTGGGGTCCCTATTTCTACCTTCAGGTCCTGGACAGATGCTTGTGTCACTGTTTACTTCTCCTTTTTCCCTCTGAAGGAACGTGACAGTTTTGTGATCAAGAGCACCTGACAGCTGGGTCACATTCTGATCATGCCCCGTTTGACAGGACCATATTGCTCACACAGACAGAATAAATACCTGCTCACATTTTCTCCACTTGTAGTCTACATTTCCAGAGAGTTTTATGTTTCAGGAGGCATTTGATTGCCCCATTCTTTCCCCTCTAGATATTTTCTGACTTGTACCAACCATGTGATCTCTCTTAAATCACTCAGAGATGAAAAGGTCTGCAGTTCCCAAGGTCTGCTTCATGCCTTGTCTAACTGATCAGCTGCCTAGGTGCAATAGAACTGTTCTCAGGTAACTCGTCTTAGGCACCCTGTGATATCAATTGCCCAGCATGTAGGCAGCTTAGTGTATTTTAGGCTGGAGAATCTTCCTTATAAATACTTTTCAGACTTCCAGGCTGCTGAATTGCACAGCTTTTCCACGTGCTACCTAATTCCTGCTACAGCCAGGCCAACAGGAAGATAGCTTTGGACACATGAAGAGTTTTCAGTTGTACCTGCATCTGTCTTCCTACAGAACCTCATGTTAATGCTTCTTTTCATTCCTATGACTGCTTGGAATGCCTTCACTGCCTTCTTCAAAGAAAGTGAAGTCAGTTAATATGCCTGGGTGTTTATTTGGTGTGTTTTCAATTACAGATGCACACAGGAGAGTTGAAGGCTAGCAGAAGTGCATAAAGAAAATTTACTGCTGAGTTTCTGTAGTAACATAGCAGGGTAAGCTGTACCCATCCCACTCCATCATCTTTCTTCTCTATTATTTTAGGAAACCAGGCAATGTCATTGTTATGAAAAGCCTTTGGGACTGGAACTGGAAAATGGGCCAGCAGTCACTGAGAATTTGTTTATTCTTGTATATGAAACACCCTGAAAGACACTCCTTGATAGGTACCCCTGACTTTTTATTAGTAGTTAATACCTGTGTGAGATAGGGAGCAAGATCCTCACAGAAATATTTCATCTCTAATTTATTAAAAGCAATGGCTTTTAATGTCATTCATCTTAATGTGTTGAACAACTCCGTTACAAGGATGAACACAACTGGTGTACCCCAAAATTGAGCCCAGTGCTGTAAATATTTTAGTCATAGCTGGTCCTCCATGGCTAAAAGAAGAATGGAGACAATGTGTCCTCCCAAAGAAGAGAAAGACATGACAAATACATGAAGATATCTTTAAAGGACATAGCTTTGAAGTCTGACTGTAAGAAGACATACTTTATAGACAGGCAGAGGATAGTGTCCATGTCAAAGGGTCTGGAGTGGCTGAATTCACTTATTAACAGTGGAATGGAGTGTCCACACATCCAATGACTCCCAAGTAACAAGACAAATGAATAAAGGCATCCAAAGAGAAAGACATTGTTAGGAAGATTGTCTGCTAGATAAATATTAGCACAGAGGTGGAGAATGTTGAACTACAGAACATCTTAGGTGAGCAATTGAAACTGGTTGGTTTGTGTTCAAAAGGCTATGGACTTAAAAATTGCTAAATAGTAAGCATTTGCTGAAGGTGTCTCATAATCCATTTGCAAATACCACATAGGTGGTGTTTGAAACTAGCGAATATGAAGTGTCACCTTGTGTGAATACCATGAGCCACAACAAACAACAGTGATTTATAGGCGGGTCTGCAGCGATTGCCGCGATGTTATTCAAGTGTCTCAAAGAATGCTTGTTAAATTCTAGACATATTACCCCATTTTAAAGCTGATTGGAAAGACTCATGTTTCTGGACAGCCTCAGATGTGACTTTTGTTCCTCACCACTCATGCTGATTCTTATATCTTCTCACTATTCAAACTTATTTTCCCCACTTTTTCTCCTGCTCTTCCCATCCATACTTCAACTTGCAGTGTGGGATCAACCATCCACAAGGACCAATGAACCTCTGTGCAGTGGCATCTGGTGTTTGAGCCTGCCTCAGTCTTTCTACTTGGAGATGAGGATGTACAACAAGCCTCCTGTCCAAAGGCCACTATGCTGGCTGGGAGTGTGGTCATCACATGGGTGGAAATGCCTCTGCAACATGGGTAGCTGTGAATATCTGTTGTTTAAGATGTTCTGCACATGAGCAATGGGAGAGGTAGGCAGAGATTTAATAAAGTTCACAAGACCTTTAACTTCCCAGTGATTCCAGCATGCAATTAGGAACTTGGAAAAGTCCTGTAGCCAGCCTATTGTGCCAGGTCACAACCCTAATTATTCAGCATGAACTGCAGTCTCCTTTGCATTCACACAACAAATGTCTGAGGTCCCTGCCTCAGACCTTGTACGTCTGACAGAATGGTGTGTCCAGTGCCTCAATATGTGATAAAAATCTTATTTTCAAGCTGGTGAAATTATAAAATGCATAATGTAATTCCAGCTTTCACATGTTTCAAGGCAGCCCATTGGCCTCATTTAGGTACTTCTGTAACTTTTAGTTATACTTGTACTATTAAACTGAAAGAGCCACACAACTGAATATCTGGTTTGGATTGGTTGCTAGGTTGCTCCCTGGCAGAGCTTCCATCCCTGTCCCAGGCAAGGCCTGGACACAGCTTGAAGGACAGCAGGAACCAGGACTGTTATCAAAAAGCAGGTTGAATGCAGCCACCCCCTTTTGGAAAGTAAGAGATTCCAGCTGCTTTAACAGGAGACTTACCATGTCTCTTACTTCAATCTCTTGCACTATTTGCCAGCAAATCTTAGGGTGCATGGGGAACTGGAGAGAAGACAGAACTTCTAAAACATGTAATCTGATTTTGTTCTCAGTGCTGCTGCTCATAAAAGGAAGAACCCTGAAGAACTAAATGTCTTTCCAACCGTTTGAGATCAGTCTCAGAAAGCTGTTATAAGCAGGTCATTATTATTACTGCTCTTTTAGGGAGGTGTCTATTTATTTGGAGTGACCTCCTCCTTCACTGTGTTGTTTATATTGCTGGGTGCCTTGCTTTTACACCAAAGTGAGAATTAAGCTTTTTCAGTATCTATGTAAATGCGCTGAGCAAAGTGCTTAAAAATGAAAGTACTATGTCAGCAAACATGAGGTGAAAACACTGCTTGAATTAAGTCCAGAAATCCTCTTACATCTGTATAACATTATTTCTTTATTGGGAATAAAGGAAGTAAAGTAGTTGCATAGGAGAGAATCATAGAATCATAGAATCACTAGGTTGGAAAAGACCTTAGAGATCATCCAGTCCAACCGTATCTGTCCACCACTAAACCATATCTTTCAGCACCTCATCCACCCGTCTCTTAAACACATCCAGGGATGGTGACTCCACCACCTCCCTGGGCAGCCTGTTCCAGTGTGTGATAACCCTTTCGGTGAAGAACTTCTTCCTTACACCCAATCTAAACCTCCCCTGGCGCAGCTTGAGTCCATTCCCTCTCGTCCGATCATCTGTCATTAGGGAGAAGAGACCAACACCCACTTCTCCACAACCTCCTTTCAGGTAGTTGTAGGCAGTGATCAGGTCTCCTCTCAGCCTCCTCTTCTCAAGGCTAAACAAGCCCAGTTCCCTCAGTCGCTCCTCATAAGACATATTCTCCAGACCCTTCACCAGTTCTGTGGCCCTTCTCTGGACACGCTCAAGGACCTCAATGTCTTTCTTGTAGTGAGGGGCCCAAAACTGAACACAGTACTCGAGGTGCAGCCTCACCAGTGCCGAGTACAGGGGGAGAATCACATCCCTGGACCTGCTGGCCACGCTAGAAGAAGGTAGTAGGAATGAAACACTAAACAATGCACAAGACATTTTCCTGCAGCCTGAAAGAAAAGGAAGCGTGCTTAAAAACTGAGTCACCTTTGACAAAAAAGGGTGGGTTTGTACTACAGAAGGAAAATAAAGAAATATTTGTGAATTTGTAAGTGCTTTTGAGACCCAGTGGTCCTGCCTGACACTGTTGCTTTCCCTGAGACACACAGTGATTCAGTTCCTGCTGTGACTGGAAAAAGACCCAGACTCCTAGGGCTCCATATTCTTGGCATTGGCGGTATCTCTTACTAAATGCTTTTATCAAAACCCTGTCTTGATCATATCCTCTCTTTCTGCTATATTGTTGGTGCTACTCTGCTTTAAAGGGTATCGGCATGTACCACGACAGGACTTCTCAGTGAATGTACAACGGTAGCACCTAATTTTAGCCTCTCAAAGACAATGGCACCTTTCCCGTTACTAGGACAGAAGATATAAATACCTGCTGAATAAGCTGCCTGACATCTTAGTGCTCAAAAATCTGTTTTGTTCATTGCCAGGTTTATCTGAGGTCCTGAAAGAAGCAGGTCATCATAACACTGGCCCTATTAACAACACTGACCCATTGATCCAAGTTCATGTCCAGATATCAGACTCCTTAGTACCTTGAAAAGTAAATTTCTGAGATCTTCTGAACCCAGAAGGTTAGTTCAACTTCACATCCCTCCTTCTTGGTAATTAGAATCTGATAACTGCAACAAGAGATGCAATCCATATGCTCCCTCTACAATATTCTTGAGTGTAGTTTTGTTATTCCTTATTAAACAAGAAACACTTTAAAATAGTGTTGTTGTTAGACTACAAGTCACACCAGTAGAAAGAACTATTATTTTCCTCTTACAGATAAGGTACAGAGGGTTTTGATGTTCTACACAAAACCACAATCATAGAAGGGACAAGATGAAGAGCTGAGCCTAACTTTCCTGTGGTTAAGGTAAACAGAACAGCAAGAAAGGCAATCTTCTTAGATTTTCTGTTTTGTAGCAAGACGAAAATGCAGATCTAGCTAAACAGGAATCTTTTCCGCAAAGCACCTTGTCTTCCACTGTGTTGGTGAATATGTTTCCTTTTCTAAAGTACTTGGAATGAAGATGTCAAGTAATAGTTTTCAGTTTTGTACGTCTCTATCCTGTTGGTCCAGATCCGTAACTCTGTGCCTAGAGAAGTGACAGGATCAGCAAAAATTTTCCCACCTCTTTTGTGTTCTTTTAAGCATTTTTTTAAAAATACCATCTTGAAAGATCAGCTGCAATTCTAATTTACACTTACCTGTTTGATTCATCCTCCTAAATGAAGGAATTTCTTGTTTAAATAGAATGTAATTCTACCTTCCACACATTTACTGAGCTTACTGTTCTCAGTTCTTCCTAAACGAATTCCTTCTAGAATCATAGAATCATAGAATGGTTAGGATTGGAAGGGACCTTAAAGATGATCTAGTTCCAACCCCCTGCCATGGGCAGGGACACCTTCCACTAGACCAGGTTGCTCAAAGCAACCAGGTCCAGCGGAACCAGCAAGTCCAGCCTGGCTTTGAACACTTCCAGGGATGGGGCATCCACAGCTTCTCTGGGCAACCTGTTCCAGTGCCTCACCACCCTCTCCGGGAAGAACTTCTTCCTGATATCTAAGCCTACCCGCTTTCAATTTAAACCCGTTACCCCTTGTCCTGTCACTACAGGCCCTTGTAAAAAGTCCCCCCCAGCCTCCTTGTAGTCCCTTCAGGTACTGGAAGGCTGCAATAAGGTCTCCTTGGAGCCTTCTCTTCTCCAGGCTGAACAAGCCCAACTCTCTCAGCCTTTCATCATAGCAGAGGTGCTCCAGCCCTCTGATCATCTTTGTGGCCTCCTCTGGACTCGCTCCAACCAGTCAATATCCTTCTGATATTGAGGGCTCCACAGCTGGACGCAGGTGGAGTCTCACCAGAGCAGAGTACAGCGGCAGAATCCCCTCCCTCGACCTGCTGGCCACGCAGGTGGCCTACTTCTACTTTTCTGAGAAGAGATTTTTGCCAACTCACTTTTAAATCTTTAATAAAGGCGTACCTAATATATTCAGGTGTCTTTTCCACCCAAAACCATTAGCTTGTCTACTGTGACACATTTTTGAATATAGAAATAAGATTAAGAATGGAGCTGATCAGTCTATGCCAAGAAAATAGATACTGCAGCCTGTTGAAAGCATAAACGTCCATTTTGCTTCATCATCAGTTTACACAGTATAGGTGAAGACATATTAAAAAACAACAGAAGGTAAAAGTAGCAACAACTTTTTATTTGCAGCCATGTGCCCATTTCCTGATTGCAACTTCACACATCATTCCTAATCCAAACATGGATGCAAGGCAAAGCTCCCCTCTGGGGACAAGCGAGAATGATGGGCAGACACCAAGGACAGTGTCTGAAAATGCCTCCAAGCTTTCATTCTAAATAGTCGCCTGCCTAATGGCTTGTAGTGAGCCATGTTTGTTGGTGCAGTTCACCTTGAATATCCAGTGGTGATTCAGGTGTAGTAAAACTGAAATGTTTCCTGCTGTGCGACAGCATGGCTTTCTGCTGGCTTCAGAAGTGGCAGAGCAGCCTTGACAGATGAGATCTTATTTCAAGGCCTCCTGTTGCTATATGAGACAAAAGATGATTTTGTGATATCTTCCACTGAGCAGTTCCTTGCTTTCACTATGTATTTACAGGAAGTTTGAAAGACACAGGAACCCTTGGGTTGGTGGGCATGGAATGCACATGCTACCAAAGATCGTTTGATTACTGATCCAACAGGATGTAAAGGTGTGTTAATAGACCATTATTTATACTTGTGATATAATTCTGTAGTGCTCATGATACAATTACTTGCAATTATATGTATTTAGACCTCTGCATCAAATTGTGGTATCATCTTCTGCTTCCCTCATACAAACGGTTCTAGCGGTAACTTAGATCAAACAGAACAACCACACAGAAAGTTTGCTTTTCATCTTCTTTTCGTATTTCTGTTGTCATTCTGTGCCAGGAGGTGGTGCCACAGAGCAGGAAACAGTTCAGGTATGGTCTGGCATGCACACCTTACAAGAACAAGAGGTTAGGACATGGTTTTATCTTCTTCCAAAGTGTGTTCAGGATCTTACCTGCAGCCTGGCACAAATCAAATATCCCAGGACATAAAGCAAATAATTTGTTTCACACTACTGTTTTAGTTCTAGTCAGACATTTTGTCAGAGAAGGAATCCCTGCTTCCTCCTACATAATGAAAGCTCCCCCAGCTCTCCATCATAAACTGATTTTATACAGACATGAGAGATCTGTGACACGATCCACCTCCCTGACTTTTTCTTCCTGCCTTGTCACTCTTTTTGTAGCTCTTGCTTTTTTTTTTTTCTGAAATACATAACATCATATGAAGCAGGTTGAGGACCGGCATGGTCATTGCTTTATGACTGATTCCTAAACACTTTCTGTTATTATCTTTCCTCATTTGCTTGGGTCAAGACTGCTTACAGAAGTGTGTGGCTGCACAAAGCAGAAGGAAGTGTGCAAATCAAAGATTAAGAGACATTTCATGTTCTCAGCTCTTGATAACATCATGAGGGGTTTGCAACAAAAATTGGACATTTATTGTTTCTGCAGAGATCATGCAACTGCATGTAGCTGGTACAGAAAGAGTGATTCCTCAGAAAAACTCCAAAGAATTCTTTCCTGGAAGATATAGTCCTTCTTCTAAGTCACGGAAGAATGGTTAAATGACTATTTTGAACAATTTTAACTTGTGTGCACTTTACAGGATCAACTGACACTAAAGCAAGTGGGTATGAGTATGGTCCCTGAAGCTTTCTGAACCTACAGATGTGGATTTAACCACTACCCTTTTTTTAATGTTTTGAAGTCATACACTATCAAAAGAGTTCGTTTTTAAACCAATTCCCCCACTTCTTGTTTTCAGTATCTTGATTATGAACTTACATAACCTTGTTGCTATCTTCGCTCTGTTGCATGGCAACCTGTTGGCTCTGGTGTTTTTTCCATGTGTGCCACTTACCCCATGTCAGACTCACCTTTGCACATTCATGCTCTTTCTAGGTATTCGTAGCATCTAGACTTTGCATTGCATTTCACAACATGCTTTCTGTTCACTGCCACTCTTAAGGTTGCTTCACCCACTGCCTTGCATCTGTAGCTCACACACTTAGCTTGCCTAACTTGCATTTTCCTGTCAGGTTGTCATTCTCTGCTGCTAGACTGACCTGCTCAGCTCTGCAGCATGACCCTTTCACACATCTGTTTTCTGTAAATTATCTTCAAATGGAGCCACACCCGTGACTAGTCAGAGAAATGCCTTTACTGCTCAGGACAAGGTATGCCTCCATCTCAGGCTGCCTCTGAGGTGTGATGGAAAGACCACTTATTCCCTTTCAACAGATGACCATCTTGCACGCACTACATGTCCTTCCCTTGGCCGTGGGGCACAGCCTCCTTGTGTAAAGGAGTGGTTTTACTGTCTGTAACACTCTATTTTCATTGGATTGCCTGGAGAGTCTCAAAGTTATATCTACGGCAGCGTAACCTATCCAGAAAAAGTTCCTGGTGCGGAGATCAGCAGGCACAGAACAACCCATGCTTACACCACTGAGCTCTCCTAGCCTTGAAATAGGGTGGCCACATCCAAACTTCCTACTGAGGATAGTTCTGGTCAGTGACAACTTCCAAACCGTGACTGGAAGCTATTCAGTAGAGCACCAAGGTACTGGGGCCAAAACCATGCCAGACACCAGTCTGTCAATTTAACAACACAGATAAATATGACCCAGTGCTCAAGAACATTCTCGGATACTGTTGATTTTAGTGAAAGAGCCTGAAAAGTCCAATAGGACCTTGCAGTTTTAAAACCTCTTATGTTTATCCAGCCTTAAAGTGTTTATGGAGTCTTTTCAGGATTTCCTGCATGGCAGTTTTATAGGCCATTATTCTCATCTGGACTTTACTTTCCCAATAATACAAAGATCATCGGTTATAATCTTTGTGTTTGGGAGATCCAGGAGACAGAACTGTTGGTTTGATCACGTAACAACACGGGACCTTACCCTCCTTGTCATACATACCCAGTAGCACCTGCCCCTTTGGACACGTACCAGTAAAACAGACATCCAGCAGAGCATGCTGACAAGATTGGATGTGTTCTCAGATCCTAGTAACATTCACTAACTGTATTAATACTGCTGTCTAAAGCAGCTTTACGCCAATTCATATTTGCTTGCACACTGGTTTCTTACACTGCTTACTTTACCTTTGTGGTCCTCACAGCTCCTTTTCCACTGACACCAACAGATGAAATGGATCCAGCCATTTCACCAGCCTCAGATTTCACTATTTCTAACTCAAATTTGTCCAGTAGATGCCCACTGCTTTGAAAAATGTGTTTATAGATAAAGAACATCCTGACACTAAGAATATTTCTCATGTCATGCTCCCTGGTGTCTCACAGTAGTTAATAATTCTGCATGTCAACTAGTATAAATGACAAAATGACAAGCTACAACATGTCTTGTTTCCTAGGTTTGTTTGTTTGTTTATTTTTGGTTTTGGGTTTTTTTTTTGACAGTCTACATTTTCGCTTTGGCTTGGCAGTGTGTGTCCAATACAATTTTGCTCTTTATCTATTTATGAATCTGTAGTCTAGCTGGGATCAGGCTGGTTTGGATGCTTATGTACCAGAAGAAGGTCTGGCTTTCTTCAGCAATGTGTGTGGACTGAGATCATTAGAAAGTGTTATAATCACACCACGGACCTTTTCCTGTTCTCTAGAAATGTCCCTGTCTTTACAACCCATCTATAGGATCCTCTGGTTTTCCTTCTTGGAGTAATAGGGTGCTGGGATATAAAAGATATTTACATGATGCTGCATTGTTCCATGTGATGAGGTTTCATTCAGCTCTGAACAGACCAGACTGCGGGGCAAAACCAGTTAAATTATGCTAGTGCAGTACTCTACTGAGGATAACTAGTCCTGCTGAGAACTATACTGCACCTGATGTTCCCACAGCCTCCATGGCCTGGAATCTCTTTTATGCCTTTCATAGTGACATTGTTAATGTACTCACCAAACCATCCTCAGTCAATTTGCGTATCATGTGTGCCCCATTGTTTTGGTTTGTATTCTTGTATTCTTATTCTGCATAATGACTGTCCTTGTGTTCAGGCCTTCCTCACAGATGCCTATTGTACTTACTACTTGCTGGCATTTTTATAGGATTTACATCTACTCTGATGTGCTAGAATCACAAGTTCCACTAACACATCCGTATCTACTTCAGTGTCTTTGCTCTTTAACACAAGCATCTATTCCTTTTACTAACTTTTCTTTCTAAATAAAAGACTATCTGCCAATATCTTCACTCCATCTGAATCGACAGTATTTATCATGCCAGTAGCTTGGGCATTATTCTTGTTTTATTTCTTTGGGGTTTTTTTGGTGGGTTTTGGGTGTTTTTTTTTTCCTTTGGTAGTGATAATAAAACTTTAACTCTATTTTATTTCTTTTATTCTCATGATCATTCTCATAAACTCCATCCTTATTACCACACTTGTGAGGAGTTTTGGTCTGGAAGTGATAAATCCTGGTGATTAGGATCCTTTCATGGTACGTGTCTCGTACTTTTAGGCAGTGCTGTGCTACCTTGCGAAGTATTGTTGCCTTACGATGTGCAACTGCCTTCCATATCACAGATCTTGTAGTAGAAGAAAATTCCTCCCTTAGCCTGTCACTGGATGTTCATGATGTGGGGCCAGGTCATCACACCACGTCTTGGCATCTTACTTCTTAGGGAAAGGATAAGGAGCTCAATACCTAGCTGCTTCAATCCCAGCAGAAAAGAAGTAACATGAGAAAGGTGTAAACCCATAACACATGGTAGAAGATGTATGGCATTGTTTGGAGAGTCCCATTCTCTACAAGAGGAACCTGCAACATACATATTTACCACTATGTACATCAGACCTCTGATTCTGGATTGTTGTAAATGGTTGAAAATGTGGATTTTACCACATTCTTCTCTCAAACGCCCTGCATGCCCAGTACTTCCCCTTGCATCTAAGATAGCTGCTTGGGAACTAACTGTTTCTGAAAATCAGAGTTTATTTTGGTGCCTGTCAGTGGATTTTACGAGCTTGGTTCTTAGTACCATTTCTTCTGCTCAGTGATGTATGAAGAAGTCCTATGGGGCAGCTGGGCTGTCAGGTTCTGTTTCTGCTGTGGCAGTTTATAATTAAGTGCATTTTCATGCAGATCATTTTTCTTTGGGCACAATCTGTTTCAGGCATAATCGCTCCTCAGAAATCAAATTCTCCCAAACCCATGTAGCAATTAGAGTGACTGGTCATCTGGCACTTCATGGAATTCATAAAGACACAGGGCAACTGCATCTGAATTCTCCATTTATGCAAAATGGACATGCAGGGTTTTCATCCATGATATTTGTTAAACTCTGAGGTGCAAAATGCCGTAAATGCAGGCACTGGTTGTCAGCAATTTGAAAACCAAATTGTGTGTTTCAAACTGCAAAACACAAATGGAGAGAGAAATAAGGCACTTTTAACTTGGGCTCAGCATTTCTTTGAGAAGCGTAGGGCACAGTGGGAATTGACTGGTCAAGCCATAGTTGTGGCCCAGGTGGAAGCAGTAAGTGGGTAGGAGTGTGTGAATAATTATTATAAAGGATTAATGACAAGACAAGGAAGCAGCAAGTGTATGTGGAATTGGTTGCAAGAAGAAAAGTTCAGGGCTGCAAATGTGAAAAACAAGTAAATGTGGTGGAAAACTGTGATTTTGTGCTGAGTAAAGAGAGGGATGCTGGGATGCAGGATGGATCTTGAATCTGACTGCATCACAAACGAAATTTTGAAAGGTGGTAAAGGCAAGAGTGAAGAAGACAAACTAGCTCAGCAAATAAGTGAGAATCAGTAATCCATCCTTAGGTGAGGGTGTACAACATTTCTCTCCTCTTCACCCTCCTGACTTTTTACTGCTATGTAAAGGGAACAGTCAGAAAGTCCCTTATCTCTTTTTCTTCCCTCAGCACAGATTCTAGAGAACTTAAAAAAGGCAGTTTCATAAAAATACTTTGTCCTTACAAGTTCTGGTGGACGGAACATATTTTGATACGCCTGAGAGGCAGAATATAAATAGTAGATACTTGAACAGTACCATGCAGATTATGGAAGTTGGCCAAGCTTGTAACTGGACATAAAAGGGCAAGTTGCCAGAGGTAACTTTATGTACTTCTTCTGTCCCTGGAACATCCCAGAGCCTTGTAGGAGCATAAACAGATGGAGATATCTTGCAGAACAAAGGGACTGAGTGGTATATGTGACATGTTTCCCAGAAAGGTTTCTCAGTGGCATCTTGACTTGGCACCTGACTGTGATATGGCCAATTCAGGAGGATGCTCCTTTTGCAAACTGCTTAGTTTTCAGTGGAAAGGAAGGCAGGGTGTCCTGTGTGTCAGATGAGAGTTAAGTAGGACACAAGTGCGCTGAGGCACTTCATCCTCTGCCTGCTCTGTGCACGTTCAGTTAGAGTGATGGTGCCCTAATTACAGCCCTTCTTTCCAGCTGCCACAGCTGCAGAGAGGCAGGTGCTGCTTATGCAAAGGCTCCCCAGGGGTCAGAAAAGTAGTTTTGGTGTAGCTGAAACCCAACAAAGCAGGTACTGGACAGCATCAAGCATCTGGAAGTTAAGCAGGTTGTTCAGATCCACAATATGAATTCTCTCCACATTCAACACAGAGAAAAGCAACCACAGGGGGCAACTTTGCCGAACTGCCTCCCTCGCTAATTAGAGAAGAAAATGAGGTGATTGGTTTACCTAAGGTGTCTGCTTTACAGGTGGCTGAAGCGAGGTGAGAAAAAGCCCCAGGTCTTGTCAAGATCCTGAACATTTACCTTCATTGAAGAATATTACTTGGGAGCATTTAGACAAGAATCAGGCACTGACCTTTAGAGGTAGCAATAAAATGAGTTTGACTCTTTTGGTACTCTCTGCTCTTTATAATAAAAGTGCTCAATGCTTCACTTGCTTGTCTGCATAAACAACTGTCCCAGTAGTGCCTAGTCTTTTCTCTATTTTCATCTATATCATGGATCCCTTTGCATTAAGACTCTATGATTAATAAGGCACACATGAGCAACACTCTGCTACTGTTTAAAACAGGACAGAGTTTGCTCCTGGGCTTTCTGCGAATGTGTCTGACCAGAGTGAGTTACACAAATGGACAGATTTACAGCCACCAGCTGACCACCTGTCCTTCCCTTCAGTCTGGTGATGAATTGCTTGAACATGAATGTATAGAGAGACTTACAAGTTATATCATACTAGTATATCTTTTACCCTGGCTACACTTTGGGCTCATAGAACACACTTTTCTTTCTTCTGGAAATAATTGCACAGGTATTTTGAAGAAAAAGCAACAAACCCTCCCTCCAAAACTAAAGTGTCAGAAATTCTGCAGTAACTTGGCAATGCTCTACAGGAAACAAAGGACAAAATCTTCCTTTTTCTGGGGTGACTAAATGTTTGGAAAAAGTATTTCTTTCATCAAAGTCAATATTATTATTATAGTTTATGAAAGTAAGAATCTGAATCTGTCAGATTTCAGACCCAGTTATACCCCAGATTACAAGGTAGATTTGCCCTTAGAGTCATGATTAATTTAGTGAAGTTTAGAGTAGATCTGTTGGGATTTCATTTTCATAGAAACCTGGTCCATATCTGTATTTCCAAAATATCTTTCAAAAGTGTTCCAATTAAAGTGGATTTAACTAAGTGTTTTTTATGGAAAATCAGTAAGAGGAGACCCTAGTCCAATGCAAGGATCATCTCTACCTACCAGGAGATGTGACTGTGTAGCCACCCTTAGAGCAGGTGGCAGTAGTCACTCTGACATCCAAGTTGTCTCCAGGTACCCAACCACACTGAGGTTTTTCACACTCTGCCTGGGTTGGGTGAAGATTCAGTGGGTGATAAGGATGTTAACACCAGCTGGTTGTGCAGGAACTTCTGGGACAAAGTTGTAGTTACACTGACCTGCTTTTAGATCAGAGGTATCCACCTCTGTCTGCTGTGCTCACGTCACTGCAGCCAGGTCTTCCATTTTAATGTGGATAAAGCCCCATGTGGTACCCAGATACTCTGGGACACCAGTTAAAACCAAGCAGACTGCCATGGGGACACTGTTCTTTCCTTTAAAGCTAAATTGCAATAGAATAATTGTTAATCTGGGGCTACAATAACAGAATTGCCCTAAGATAAAAGACAAGACTCTAAAGGAAATTATTCATAGGCAACCCCCTCAGTTGAAACTCCCTTGACTGAAGAGGGATAATTTTCATGTAGTTTAATAATTTCTAGATCATGAAAAATGTAATTCAGTTGAGAGTCACATATGTGAGAGAAATAAGGATTTTCCTATGAAATGTCCTCCATCAGTCAGTGTTGTAGAGGACTTAATCTAAATTGAAATAATAATATTTACAAGAGGGTTTCTATTGGTTTCAACTCATACTTCCAGCTAAACTATTACAGTTTCAGAGTTTACCAGTCCTCATTTTGTTTTTCAGAGTGTTGGGGGGTTTATTTTACTTTTTTCAGTGCAGTGAAACTAAATTAATAAGAAAGTGCTATAGTAATTTTAGGGTCTCTGCACAGAGATTTTTTGCTCTACCTGAAAAAAAAATTAAAGTCTCCAGCTGACATTGACTAAATGGATTCAAGACACTGCTATGAATTCTGCAACAGATGTGGCCATACAGGGGTTTGCAGCAAGTGTCTGCAACTGTGTCTTCTTGAATTCAAGACATTATTTTTGATGCAATTCAGTACCAGGGAAAACCCAGGCAGATGCAAGATGGGGGAAAAGTTGTAGGGAGAAGGCTCTTGAGTTTTGCCAAGACCCTTCAGCAACTTCTTCCTTTCCTCCCTTCCAGTTATCTAATCCCCTTGGAATGCAGCAGTTCTCACAAAGCTCCTGTTGGAGAAATAATGGGATTTTCAGAGAGAAGGAAAAGGAAGGAGAGAAAAAAATCCTTTCTGATCCACTATGAGAAGAAAAAAAACTACTTTTTATATTTTGTAGCATATCTGCTTAGGAGTTAGGCTGGTTATTCTGTAGCAGCCCAGAGTAACTATACCCATGTATGGATACAGCTCTTCTAGAAAGACAATCTTGATCTTGTTCGGCCTAAGCCTCCCTGGTATTGACAAATTAACTGATAACTGGTATAAACTATATCTCCTGTGGACCATAGACTTCACTGACCAGAACAAAAAAAGCACCATCAATGGTTTCTGGGTGTAGACAGATGCATTTAGATTCTTTTTTTCTGCTACAGGAAAAAAAAAAATTAAAAAGTTTCCCTCCCTTTTTTGAAGAGTTTTTCCCGAGGTTAATCCCAAGACAATCCACTTCCTAGGTCTGGGCAAACCTATTGAGACCTGTCCCTTAGCCCCAGAGTGAAGTTCTCAGCATTTTCAGAGGCAAGGCAAGGTTTCCTTAGATTTGAGTCTGGCTGCATGCCTGACATTCCCCACATCCTACTGGTGTGCTGATAGCTGGGTATGTAGGGAAGGAGAGGCAACTGGAACGGATAGGCATTTTTTACCCCAGCATGCAAGGGAGACTGAGGAAGAGCACTTGAGAGTGCTTCATTGAATGAACTGATCTGCCAGCAAGAGATAAAATGGGAATGGAACCAAACAAACAGTCCCAACGCCTGCACACAGCCATGTGGCTCTGTCTGTACCTCTGACAGGGACCTGTGGACTCTTTTATATGCTGGCAACATCCTTGCAGTTTGCCATGACAGTTA
This sequence comes from Eurypyga helias, assembly GCF_000690775.1. Lineage (NCBI taxonomy): Eukaryota > Metazoa > Chordata > Aves > Eurypygiformes > Eurypygidae > Eurypyga > Eurypyga helias. Next base: position 34,238 of record NW_010223929.1, read on the forward strand.
AGTGTTCTCGAACAGAGAGCACAAATTACACACATGCTTCACCCTCACTGATCTCGCTGCAACAGCACCACTGAGAAAAGTAGATAGGAGGCTCCATTTTGTTGCCACAGGACATGAATAAATGTCATTGATTTCAAGGGGAGTTATTTGTATCCTGCAGCGGGAGACTAACACCCTGGTATCGCTGCTGCTCTCTGGCTCTTGGTCGCTGGATCTCTGCAGTAATAGCAGGGATAATCCTGCTGCCAATTTTCTCCCTGTTTTTTGTTGTTTTGTGCTCTGCTTTTATTGAACCAACCACTGGCTATTAGGGAGAAACTTTCCCTCTGGCCTGTTATTCCATTATCGTTCATTATGAGGGTTTTTTTGCACTTCATCTGACACATTTGATGCCAGGCTCTGACAGAAACAAGGCTTTGAACTGGAGGGACTTCAGGGGTTCAGGATGTACTGACAGCTCAGAGATGCAGAAGGGGAATGCTGCAGATGCAAAAGCAAGAGCAATACAATATGAACATTCAGCAGCATGAAATACCATTCCTGCATTTTGCTCACCCTCATTGCTGCAACTGATAGCAGGGATCTACATGTCCCTCTGGATCTCACAGTCTCAGAGTTTTCCAGCTGTTTTCCTCTTCACAGTACTGCATTCTCAGCCGCCTTTTCATCGATATCCCAGCATGCAGGCATGTGTTAATCACAGGCTCGTCATTTGATTGACTTCAAAGCTGGGAACCCGGTTGCTTCCTCTCTTAAAAGATAAGAAAGGCCATCAGGACAAGGGTTGTTTTTCCTGCCTTTAGTTTGTGTTTGTCCTTTGTGGGTAGGTCAGAGATGAAAGTTGGTCTGTTCCATGTAACATTTGTCTGACTTCTTTCAGTCTCTGTTGGATTAGCTTCTCACTTCTTTGTCCAGAAAATGTTTTTTCCTCACCTTGTAACAAAACCTCCCCTTCCCTGGTATCACACATTTGCACTGAAGGAGTGTTGCCTTTGCTTTTTATGTGTTTAAGGTTAAACAACAACGATGATATGCCCTGGTGTTTACTCTCTCCAAAGGGGACCAAAAGAATAAGGTCCTGGACAAAAAGTACTGTATCAAGAGCAATCTCCACAGCCAAAAAGTCCTGTGCAACATGCTGTTTCTGTGGCAAGACCTTGCAAATGGATGAATTTCAGCAGTTATCTGAGCTGACACCTTCATTATTCTGCACTGGAAGAACAGAATTCTTGTGTGTTAAGTGATCATATGTATGAACATAAGTAATGTTCTGAAAAACTCAGAAATGGAAAATTTAAACAACTCCCTTTTTACCTATCATGAATCCAAAGGTATGTGTTTTCCAAGGATCAATGACTTTTTATAGCAAGTAATTTATTCCAGGACTGTTTTCCTCCCTTCCTTTGTGAACTGCTTTGTGAACTGATTACGATTACCTCTTATTTGTTCAGTATTCACATGCTAGGTACATACCTTTACCCATTCGGGTTTGGTGTACAAGCCATTTTGCACATAACCTTTTGCAAGTGTTTTGCAGGAATCTGAGATTTGTGATCAATGTTGCAGGGATTTCTCTGAGTGAGGGGATGCTCCATTGGATGCCTCTTGACTGAATGACTGTTGTTACTAACTCATCCAGCTGTAACTGTGGTATGAAAAGTGGTGCCTATCCTCTTTTAACTAATGTACTCTGTCCACACCAGCATGCCTCCCAGAAACTGAGCTTGAACTAGTCTGAGCATGGGTTCAAGCATCATAATTTTCCTTCCTGACTTTGTTTCTTACCATGCATTGAAGTCCTCCAAGTGATTGATGCTATTCCTGATTTTGTATCCCTTTCACTTTTGGGGTTTTCAGAGAGTTGATCAACTTAAACTATTTTCCAAAAAGCAGGCAGGAAAAAATAAATATTAAAAAGTTCTTTGCAAAGCACTTCAACGATGTTCTTTGCAAAGCAGGAGATTTGTCTAGCGTGGAGTAATGCTGTTTGCACACGCTGACCATGCCTGTGCTGGAAAGGGAAAGGTGAGACCAGTAAGTGTCTGAAGATGAAGCACCAGAGTGCAAAATAAATTCAAAGGAAGCTCAGAGTTCCATATGCATGAACAAATGCATAAACCCTTTCGGGGTTGGTGACTCACATGGGTGGAGATTAATTTTCTGGCTAGGGGTACAGAAGAATTACATCACTGTTTTCCTCCCAATATGGTGCTAGTACTTCTAGTCACAAGTGATCCTGAAAAAGGAAGAGCTGAAAAAGAAAGAGACCTTACCTTTTACCTAGAATGAGAAAAAAGGTATGTTTTTCTTCTCTGTATTTTCTTCTCTCCACCCCATCCCCTCCCTTCATGCTATCAGCATCAGCATTCACACCTATATCCCCTCTTTTGGGGAACTTCCTTTGTGCCAGGCTGTTCTGCTTAAAGGTTTCTTCAGCTAAACAGCCTGGCTCATTAATGATTTTTAAGATTTGAGTCATACGGTTTGCTCAGTGACATCTCTCTTCCCCTCGGCTCCCCTTCCCCCACACCTCGTTCAAAGGTTTCTGGATGTTAATCCACCGGATGTTTCTGATCCAGAGCACAGCACAGGCATTGTGTGAATTATATACGTCAAACACTGGTGTTCAAGAGAGCTACGGCGTATGCTCAGTGGTTGGAGTTCAGGGGTTATTTGACAGGAAACATCTTGATGAAGGACCTCTCCTTTCTGTAGCCGGCTGTTTCGTGTCTGCTCTCGGGGATGAACGGCAATCCCAGCCCAGACAGGGCCCCTCTGTTCGACCACTGAACCAAGCTCTTCACTTGTTTCCAGTTGCTTTGGCTAGACAAGAAACAGCAGAGCTAATGGGCAGAAGGGAATATTAATTTGCATTTGAATACAACCCAACACAGTTACTCAATGTTACTGCTGGGTAATGGGAAAATTAAGCTAAAAGGGAGCTAGCATATGGAAAAGAAATGTAGCTGATGCTGAGAAGACAGACTGCAGTTGCAGTGAATTAGTGGCCACAGCTGTTACACAGGATGCCTTACTGCTCTCGGGGCAGGTAGCATTGCAAAAGTAAATATTCCTTTTACACACATTGTTACACTGTGGAGTGGCTGGAGAAATAAAATAAACCAACAGGAAAAAGAAAAAGGGAGGGGAGGGGGAAGTGATGTAGCTGCAATATTAAAAGTCTAGTGATGAAAAAACCACAGGAGCAAAGGAATGCAAGGGAAGGTATCCTGCCGTCCTTAGAAAAGCAATAAAACCCATAGAAATGTTTCCTTCTGTTTGCGGTGGGCCACCGCTCTTTTCCAGGAGCAAGTCTGGCTAATCCCAGCAATTCTTCCTGAATCAGACAGAGCCCAGAGCCAGATTTTTATACATGTTGCTGTGTGTTATTATAGCTGAGAGCAATACATGGCTACTGTGTCAGAGTGGTTGTTTTGTTTTATTACCCCTTTTCTCAGAGTCTGGGTTTCCTTTCCTGGACAAGGATCTGACCAGAGTGACCCCATGAGAGACCTGTTGTCCCAGAAAAATCAGGGGTTGGATCAGGATTGGAATGGTTCACACAGGAAGCTCTCTTGCAACTTTGGTCTTTCATGTCATTCAGCCCTGCTTTTGTCTGTAGCATTCACTGCTGTGATCCCACTGTGGCATGGACGCACCTCAGAGTACTGTGGACAGCCACCACGTCCTCCTTCTATTTCCTTTTTTTTGGTCTTTTTTTTAATAAATGAAGAGATATTGCTCTTGAATAAGCTGTAAACATACACAAACCAATGGACAGACATCCTCACATCTTTTCTTACAAGACAAACTCGAGTCAGAGTGTTGCTTTTCCAAACTGGCTAAAATTTGCATGAATAAGCCAACCATTTTTTAAAGGTACTAAGGCCTGTGGTGGTTGACATAATGATCTTAAACTTTCAGAACCTTTTCAATTTTGCCACGTGTTCCAGAATCATAAGCAGTTATGGAGATGCTTGACTTTTTTTTCCCCCCAAAGCAATGTATAGGATTTAGTTACTCATCTACCAGCAGTACAGTTGTGCGGTTAAATACATTGCGTGGCTTTGAGCTTCTCAAGCATGACCGTAAAACGATATTGTCTGTGCTTCTGATTGGCTATATCAGATGACCCCTTTGTTTGCTCTTCTGATCTCATTAGAAATAATTAAAGTTTTTATCTGGTTCACATTTAGTAGCTTTGTTTAGCTGTTTTGTTGTTGGTGATTTTTTTTTTTAGCAGATCACTTACTTCTGAATCCTGTTCCACGCTGCTGTTCACACAGCATTATTACTGAATTCTTTCTGAGGTTTCACTACCTCCCTCATAAATCATTATGTTCCCGCTTAGCAAATTTAATAACAGGATCTGGTTTCAATCCTCCCTGCACGGAAAAGCCACTTCAGCTTTTCATTCTGACGAGGAACTTGATGGAATGTGCCTGGTGCCCAGAGCAGTTCCCCGCCTTCCATGCAGTTCCTTAACAGGGCCAGACACACTGCCTGGGGCTGTGTGATACAGGGACGTGGGCCTTCCTTACCTCTGTTGATGGCAAAATAAAAGGGAAGGGAGGAAGAAAAAAGGAGAAAGAAAAAAAAAAAAACTCTGTATTTTTCATGAGGCTAAAGAAAAGGAGAAAGCATTCAGGTTCCAAGATTAAAAATCCTGAAGATTCTGAAAATCTTGAAAATTTGTATAGGGCTGGATTGTGAGTGATTATGGTGCATGCATTAAGACGTGTTTATATACAAAGGCAGTGCAGTCACTGTGCTTTACATTATCTGGACTTCTGAGCCTGACTGTATTCCCTCAGAGAGGAAGATGCACCTACTCTTGCCATATGGACACGGAGCAGCAAAAAGACTTGGAAGCAGTTCATATCTTGGTCACAAGCTGTAGGCATGAGGACATGTCACAGCAAGGTGAGGAGGAGGAAAAATTCAGCACAGAAGCTGCTCCTAAGTGAACATCTCTCCCATTTTAGGTACCCAGCCCTCATTCATTGCAGGGGATCACCATTCATGCATTAGGGTAAGTGCAGGTGTACAGGCATGTACTAATGCATAGCAGAAATATATCCACTCGTTTGCTGACCCTACAATCCTATTTTCAGGCAGACGTTTCTCTAAAGCTTGTTGACACCCAAATACGAGCATGTGCATACGGTTTGGGTTTGTTCTACCACACGTGCCTTGATTTGACCCATTCAGTGTTTGGCCTTAACTCCAGCTGACCCTAGCACAGAAGCCCCTTCGGAGCTCATGAAGTCCCCAGTGCCATTCCAGCTGAAAACCTCACCTTCTTTGACCTCTTTTTCTCCCTATGAACTCGGGAATTGTATTCTCCCTATTTCTCTCTAAAAATAAAACCCAGGACCCCCTCTTTCCCCTCTATCACGAAGCCTTACCTAGGTTAAATAAAGACATTTGATGCCACTGTCCCAGTCCCATTTCTAGGGGTGTGTGACCACCTTTGCAACACCCCACAGCACAGCTTAGCAGTGGCAACAATCTCCCTCTGGCTGTCACAGCTTGGGCAAAAGCTTGATTCAAAATCCATTAAAGCTAGTCAAAGACCCTCTTTGATTTCAAAGCACTTCAGATTTAGGCTTCTTTCCCATCTAACAGGAGTCCCTTCCAAATCAGCTCCAAGGCATATCAGTTGGATGCTGTGCAAAGGGTTTTCCAGTGCCAGTTTGAGCTCTGTGGGTATTAAAGAGCACAACATCATACTCGACTTTCAGTCAGTCACATGCTGCCAGCACTTGCTTTTTGAAGCAGAGGAGGGGAGGAAAAGGGAGATAATCTCTGGTGTAAGTGTATGAAATGTGCACCATTAGAACATAAGGACACCATAATGCTATCTTATTAAAACTATCACTTTAATGAAGATGGATTATTTACTTTGTAACACATAATGCTTTCCCAGAAAGTGGTTTCTGGATATAATTTTCAGTTTTCTTTGAACCAGATGCATCTCTGACCACAGTTGTTCTTGTAGCTCACAGATGTTGCCACTTTCAGGCCACCACAGTAGAAGGGAGCACCAGGAAGAGCAAGAGGGATGAAAATTGGCTTTTGAGCTGGTTAGGATAACAGGTCTGGTGTCCCTGGGCAGGACCAATGCTCACATGCATGTGCAGAGGCTTAGCTTGCTAAGGACATAGACATCTCCACCCTGTGCCACTGCAGGTGACATGGAGGAGCAGAGAGTGGGAAGCTCCTGACCTGGCAAGTTTTCCCATTGTACATTGGCATCATACAGCTGACCTTTAAATTCCAGTCATATCCAGGATTTAAGACGCTTGTTGGGGTTAGTAAGGAGAAATTACTTCATATATTACACTATATCTTTGGTCTTTCTTACAGTCTGGGTGCAAACAAATAGGAAGCCCACCTGGCTTGCTTGCATTAGAAACCAATGAATAACGTAGAAAGCTCAGCTTTCCTGTAGACAACACAAAGACCTAATCACACACAAAGTCTTCTCATCCCCTAACATGTAGGCCGCTCTGTAAACACAGCCCTGGTGACACTGTTGTGCCAGGCAAACTAGAAATTC
>NW_010223929.1:40828-42199 GCF_000690775.1 Eurypyga helias
ATAGAGGAAATGACAGGAGTTCCGGAAGGAAATTCACCTTTCAAAGCCTTCCTAAATCCAGAGAAGCATCTATATTTTGCCATGGTTGTAGGCTGAAGCAACAGGAGGCAGGACAACGGCAAATCTACATGTTATATTTCAATGCACGCACATGTACATATTTCACATGCAGTCCCCTGTGCAGTTGGCATTATGGCCTGGGTGCAGTTAGCCAGAAGAGGGGTCACACATTAGCAGCAAATTCCTGCCAGCAAGTGACAGCTTTCTTTTACCACCAGGAGGGACAGAGAGAACTCCATTACCATTCCCAGCTCTGGAATAGTTATCAACTGCCTGTCTCACTCTTCCCACTGCAGTTCACACAGCATCACTCAGGCATCATCAAGAGGTTTGACTCAAGCCTGCATGGATCCTGACAGTCAGATGAAGCACTGTGGGAACTTGTTAGGTGGCAGAGTGCAGATCTGTAGCCTTATACTGCCTCAAAGACTAGCTCACTCTCGAAGTGAGAACCTGCCGTCTAGCTTTGTGTGCAACACCTGATTTGCCTATTTCATACTTCAGCTGTGTTCATTCACATCAGGCTGTGATGTGAACTCTCGAGTACAAAAATGCTAGTGAGGATCCGTGCAGTTTCATCATCCAGTAATTGGCAGCCATGCTGTCTAAGGGGCTCTGAGCTCCTGACCAACACTGGCACTTTCTTGAGCTTAGTTCCTCATCGTGACATGTGCACGTACAAGAACTGGGCAACCGAAGACTCCCTCAAGTGTTGTGGTTTGACCCCAGTAGGCAGCTGAGCCCCACACAGATGCTCCCTCACTCCATTCCAGTGGGATGGGAGAAAGACTCAGAAGAAGAGAAGTGAGAAAACTTGTGGGTTGAGATAAAGGTAGCTTAATAAGTGAAAAAAAAGCTGCGCGCACAAGCAAAGCAGAAAAAGGAATTTGCTTTGCATCCTCAGACAGGTGTTCAGCCATCTCCAAGAAAGCAGGGCTTCAGGATGCATAACAGTTACTTGAGGAGACAAACACCATAACATCACTCCTTTTCATGATGTCATATGGTATGGGATATCCCTTGGGTCAGTTGGAGTCAGCTGTCCCAGCTGTGTGCCCTCCCAAATTCTTGTGCACCCCCAGCCTACTCACTGATGGAGTGGTGTGAGAAGAAGAAAAGTTCTTGACTGTGTAAGCACTGCTCAGCAATAACGAAAACATCCCTGTGTTACCAGCATTTTGGTCACATCCAAAACAGAGCACTATATAATCTACTATGAAGAAAAGCACCTTTACCCCAGCCAAACTCAGCACACTCATACATAAGAACTGAGCATCAAAACCAGGATAAGGCTGTGTGCTGGGTTCAGCC